>NC_056714.1:27680498-27720498 GCF_018831695.1 Puntigrus tetrazona | reverse complement strand
CTGTGCTATATAAAAATTGTGTTGCTAGAAAAAAATGTTTAGGTTATAATTAATTATTTTGCCTACACAACAGAATTTAAGCAGGTTAGACGCTAAAATGAGCCTGCGAGGGATAGTTTTGCAATGGCATACACTGTACGAAAAAGGCTAGCCTAATTTTCACAAGTGCTTTGTTAAGTTTCTGCCTTTTCCAGAAAGACGTTTCTTACAAACATGTCGTTAAATAAGTTAATTAATGGTGTCGTTACAGCATCTACCAGCAGGGGCTAGCTGGACCTCGTGCAAAGCGACGATCTCTCGCACAAACAATACATTTTCCTCCAAAAAAATATTCAAGGTCAAACTTAAGTAGTACTGGGGAAATTTCTAGGCTTCTTTAGCTTCGTTTTCCTGTCGTGCAAAACATTTACATTTGATTTAAGAGAACACAAACGGTAATGAGTTTTACTTTACCCCTCGTAACATCGCAGAAGACGGATCTTGAGTCTTGTTCTGCGACATTTCACGACATCGGCCAGAAACGTCTGCGAAGACTCGAGTCGGAGAATCATACGGACTCGATTCTGAAAGAACAATAAATATGTTAAAGCTTTTCCGGAGAAGTTGTGATCCACAAAAACAAAATTGCAATGCTTTAGTTTTTCATTTAGGAAAAGACAAAGTGCAGATAGATAGATAGATAGATAGATAGATAGATAGATAGATAGATAGATAGATAGATAGATAGATAGATAGATAGAAAAAAATATTTCAATTAAACTGAACGTAGGCGCTTTGGTTTTATTGTAATAATGGAATTTGCGTGATTTTTGTAATACCTACACAATGCACTAATATTAGAGAGTTTATCTGATCGTGGGAAAACAGTTTATTTTAAACTTCAGACTCAAAAGGCAGTAGCTAAAATATGAAAATGCTATTTAACCCCCCACCCCAAACACAAGAATCAGAATATGACGTAATCTAATGGGCCTACTGAAGATTTAAAGTAGACGTTTCTTACAGACCATACAGTAGAGGCTGAAAAACATTAAAATGCAAACACGTCCTCTGTCGGGTCTCTCGGGAATAAGTCATCATGTTCAGCCGTGTCAGCCGTCTCTGACGCATTTACACACAAGGTCACACCTGACTCATTTTCTGACAATCTACAAATAAGCTATTGAAAATAAATGTATAACCACCACTTGATTTGTATGTAGGTTTAAATACAGTGACGCATGTGACTTTGTTTTTCCTAAGCTATTATTTCACAATATATGCATCTGCACTCTCCTTCATCAGCACGCGCTCGGAGAAGAGAACGAGAAGCACAGAATAGCTACGAATAGGATTTAAGGTGGCATATATTATTTTTATATGACAACATGCTGCAATATAAAACTCGTTAAGCACTTCAGATACAGCAGTGGTGTGTTAAAATACCTGCCATCACTATGTGGAAAATATCTGCGCATGTTTCTTGCGATCCATCGGCGCTGCTCCATGTTGCGCATTGCGCGCACTATTCCTCTTGACGAACAAACATTACGCGCTACTTCTCTCTAAAGCAGTTCGAATCACTTCTACGTGTTGTCGTTTTACAAATAAGGCATAAGGTACAGCCAAGCACGTCTAAACAAGACATCTATCCGGCTGTTGCCAAGTGCTTTCCAACCCAAAATCATCCTAACGCATTCTCAGCGCGCGCAACTCCCTGGCTGTCGCGCGCGCACACCGCCTCTCCTTTCATTTCACGCTCAGTCAGATCGTCACAAATATCCTCCTTGAGCCGATACCTGAGGGAAACCCGAATTTCGGACAGCAGCTCTTCAACCTGCCAGACGTGAGAAACCTGTTTGCAATATTTTCTGCTGGGTAAATTGCTGTGATGCGCATGTGGGATACTTGTGAGGGAGACTGCGCGTTAAAACGCTTTTCGAGGTGTGTCCTTTACGGAACAGAAGATGGCACACACAGTGGTGCCGTATCTACGTGATACAATTTTAAGCTCAAGTCGTTTTAAGTGTGCTCTGAATGTGATTATTTAGAGGTTTGCAATGTGCCCGGACTTGGTTTAACGTGGATTTTTTTTCTCATGAACATTAACGTGCAGATTTAAAATGGAAGAAAATGCTGATGGCACAGTTGGCCATCGCGTAAAATTAGCAACGCGATGAGTTTCATGCATGCTTAATGCCTTTGGCTGTGATGAAAACATATAATCGTTCATACAAATATACTTACATCAAAACATTTTCAGAATTATAAGCGCACTTCTAAGTTTTTGTCCCAACAATAAGAAAATGAAGCAAAAATGGAGACCTTTAATTTTTAAGCGAAGAGTATTCTGATCTTATGAAGGAACAATCTCTGAGTAATTAAACTGCATTTGCAATATTTATTTTACATTATGCAACTTGAATTAAAACAGACCAGTTGTGCAAAGAGAACTTTTATCTTATTTTAACAATACCAGAAACTAAGGCTTTTTTTTTTTTTTTGTTTGGTTTATTTTCAGAAATGTCCAGTCCACTAGAGCGGGTTGTAGCCCAGAAGAAGGAGGCCATTGAAGCAGTAATGGAGATGTTTGAGAGAGGAGCCGAGGTGCTGGCCAGCGCTGTCGGGGGACTATGTCCTCTTTTTGAAGCTTCTGCTCCAGTTTTGAGACTGGTCTTGGACAACGTGGAGAGCAAAGAGGTCACATACGTCAAAGACCAGTTTCTAGTAGTGAGGAGCAAATTAGACGTCCTCTCATCTCAAATTGAAGACATCAACTGTGAAATTAAAAAGGGCAGTGTGGATTCTCAGTTCTTCTCTGTGGAAGAAAACATATGCAACCAGTTTAGAAAATACATAGACATTCTGGAGGCTAAACCTGAGTACAAAGAGGTTAGAAGGCGCATGTTCTTGCAGCATTTTCCCAAAACAGGAGGAGAGAAAACCTTTACATGCTTTACAATGCTTTAATGGGGAATAGCACATTTGGAGAACCGATCCTGGATGTTGTGGAGCAATACGAGGCCAAAAGCAGAAGAGTCCTGGAAGATTTCTGCGTCAGACTGAAGGAGCTGCTCTGCTTGGGAATCATCGCTCTGCTGGGATACTGTTTCCTTACTCAGGGTGAGGAATCAGAGCAGGAGAAGATTCAAGAGTGGGGCACGAAGATCCAAGAAATTGAGACGAAAATGAAGGAAATGATAGAAAGATGCGTTGATTCGTTTCCAGAGCAAGCTGAACTGGACATCAAGAGGCTTGTGAAGGAGAAAGAAGATGAGAACCTTCAGGAAACGGCCAGAGAACTGCTGGACTTCCTGGTGAAGAAGTACGACTGGGTGAGCTGGTCCATCAGAGTCATTAGCAACTTGGGCAAAATTAGCAACTTAAGAGCCGGACAAAACTTTCAGTGTGTGGCCGGACAGAATTACTTTGAAGTATCTCAAGGAAATGACACCAACCTGGTGGTCTCCTTCAGCAGCGACCCTCAGCCCGTGTCCGACGAGAGCGTGAAGCAGATGATGGAAGGCCCTGCGAGGAAAGGAGACCCCAAAGCTGTCGTGGAGCTTCTGGAGAAGCAGTTAGCTGGGTTTCTGGTTCACGCCGTCAGTCGCCACAAGGACAGCTTTGCTCTGTCGAGTTTTCCTGAAGAATGTCACTACTGGGAGAAACATAAGAACGTGAATCTCTGTGTGCATTCAGAGTAGATCCTGATAAAAATCTACTATAACTGCATTTTATTGCATCCACGACTTATGTCTTAAAATACAGTATTTATTCAGCTTATTGTCTCTAACAAAAACTGCATTTATTGTCCTTTTTCTTTTCATTGTTTTAAACTAAAACCAAAGTGATCTGACTAACCAGTTTAATAACCAGCTCCTCTGTGTATGCACTTGTATGAGCAATTATATCCATCTAATATTATTTTATGTTACAAAGTTTAATGTAACTGTCTAAAATCATGCTTTAAGAAACCAAGAATTCTTAACTAGGGATCCAGGGCCCACTGGGGGACCTAAACAATATACATTATATATATTAAAATATTTTAAAATGATAGTTTCTATACCTTTAAAACCAATGAAAATTGGCATAAATATTGTAACTTAATTAACTTAAAATGGCATAAAATATACAAGTAAAATTTATTTATTTATTTGTATTTATTTTTTGTTCAATCTTTCTCCAAAGAAAAACGGAAAGGTTTAGGGGCTTTCTAATGTTGTTGTGGACAACGGTGTGGCCTTGACGAAAAGGTTGAAAACTACCGCTTTAAATATATCATGTATAAAACATTCTGTGCAATGGTTGAAAGTAGGAAAAATGTGTTTTGGACCAAGTACACTGTATTAGACTTGTGCCAGGACTGGCAATTTGGCCTTTGTGAGTGAATGACCTACATAGTGCCGACAGAATAAAAATGCCCTACCAACCATGAAAAAGGCAATGAACACATCTCAGTCTTTTTGTCTTGTCTCAGCGGTCCACACAAACTGAGCTTTCAGTAAAAGTAAAAAAGAGGACCAAACGTTTGCAAGAAATAGTTTCAATATCTGACACCCATTGCCATGATATACCACTCCAAAGCCACATTTAATTAAATGATTCTTTTAGTACACAAGTCAGCATTTTCCGGCCATGGGCTGCAGAAACATGGTGAGTAACGTCTCACTTTGTTAATATGAAGCTGAAGAGCTCTGAAGTGCTGTGATCAGCTCTCCGGATCCAGTCATTAAAATCACTGAGGTGCGGAGTGAAGGAACAATCCATCATTTAACAGTCAGGAGGGACGATCCATTTCCACTGCATTTTTGTATTCCATTCTGTGTGAGTTAATGAGATTTTAATGCATATTGTTTGAAATAAAATCAAAGTAATATTAAAAGGCAGGGGCTATTTGCACTATTTAGTGCTATGCTATTTACACTAAGTGCAAAAAGCATTTTCTGCTATTTCTGCTACTTATAGTTGAAGTGCATTATAAAACAGAATGCATCTCGAGTGTAAATGTTCATTTTAATTCAAATTATTAAATAAATTCCACAGTTTAACACCCTTATTGGGACAATAAAGCCCTCCCTACACCCTAACCCTACCCAATAGTTAATTTTTAACTTTTGATTATTCCCTCTTTTTTATTGAAAATAAGTGCTTTTCTGTTGTGATTTGAAATGCAAAAAGGGAGAAAAACAATTTAACCCAGGTCGATCTCATCAAAAACAAGACCACACACATATATTTTACCATCTGCGCAATTGGAGTTATATCACATGGCCGTCTTTTACAATCATGACTATCCCAATCACACGTTGGTGGGTGGAGTTAGTGTAAATAGCCACTGCTATTATTGGAGGCCCAACTGATCTTAGGTGCAAGATCATTAAAAGCCATTCAAGTTATGACCTTACAACCACACCACCATGGGTGATGACCTTTAACCCCTACACACATAATCCAATATGACTGTTCTGTTTATATGTCAGTACGTTTTTTGATTTAGGACAAAACCAAATAATCAAAGTACCTTTTATAAAGTCATAGAAATTGCAGCTTTTTACAGGTAATAGTTTTAAAAAAGGCATTTTTATGCCTAAAAACATCCATAGATGTCACAGAATCAATCCCCTTTCAAAAACGCCATTCTGAAAAAAAAAACACATAAAGTTTTCAAGTTTCTTATTTTTTTAAATATCTTTTTTTTTTTTTCTGAAGCGAAAAAGATGAATAATTCATTAATCACTTTCTTTCATGCATCATTTATTTATTTGTTTTTTGTTTATGAAGGTGGCCAGCCATTTCATGTTCATCCTGGAATATTTTAAGTTGTATGCTCCATTTTCAGAGTCTAAATGGAAATGCATGTACGGCTCAGCCTGTATTCATTAGCGGTTGAGGCTTCTGTCCTGGTTGGAGCTGTATTGATCCATGTGGCTTCCATCTCTGAAAAGGGTTGATCCTTCTAAAATTTTAAATAAAGGCAAACGAAACCGCAACCATCTCCAGGAAAGGGCATCAGTCAATATCAATATTTAATATATAAATGAAAGATTTTATGAATCTCAGCATTACAGTAGTGCCGAGGCGCTGGATCAGTCCCAGGATACCTCGCTCTGGCTGCATCTGCCAATCACGGCCTGAGCTAATGACATTACCTTTTGGTCAGAGTGGACCATCGACCGGCTTCCTGGCCTTAAGTGGCCTGATCTGATAAAAGCATTAAAACATTTGTACTGTGACACACACCAGCTCACCCTCAGCCTCCACACTGGATTCATCCGTCTGATGTGTCTGACTGTGCTCATAAAGCCTTTGCAAAATACCTTGCTATTAATCTTGTATGATTCTGCAAATAAACTTTTGTGCAAACCAAAGACCATCTCGCATTCGGTATTCCTAAAACAATTTTAGCATGACATCTCAATCATGATGATCTGAAATAAACCAGCATAACATAACTCAAAACAGAACTGTAAACAAACCTATAACCATCATTCATGATCAGCAACAACTATTAATGGTAGTCAATATCTTGCCATGGACACCATAATTAAATATTCATGAGACCATGGCCATGCCCCTCAAACACAGTGCAGAGAAACTGAAATATGTTTGGCGAAACTGTGCACACCAGGGTTATTAAAGTTATCGAAAAATAAAACGGAAGAAAAAAAAATCTACTTTTATTCATCCGGATTTGACGCACACGCACGCGGTTGCCAGATTCCCGCTCAGAGCCCTTTGTTTGCCAGCTTCAACGACTGAAATGAAATACGTCTGTTTTCCAACAACAGGCAACCCGGGATGCAAAAAAACGATTGGGTTAAACTGACAGTGGGGGTTACACAAACCAAAACAGAGAAGAATAACAGTAATAAGAATAAGTATTTTAACTTAGCATGTTTCCTAAATATCTGCAAACACATTCTGCTATTTTTAGGCTTTAATAGAGTTGAAATTTTACATGCAGCACATTTAAATTGAAATTATGTACAATTCATTCAATCATAAAGAATTTAATGCCACATTGTTCGTTTTTTTCCCCATTTTCTGTTAGGAATGCAGCAACGTTGTATTTTGCATGAAGCAATTGCTATTATTATTCTAGTATTAAATGATTATTAAATGTTTAGTTATGTCAGCAGGCTAAGTTTAAGTCATATTTGTTGGGGATGCATGAAAATGTCATTTTAATAAATGGAAGTTGATTTAAAGAAAATAAAGTGTCAGTTTCGGTCTTTGGGAGCGGAGGTAAATGACACTCTAATTATGCTCATGGGTTTATTTCTGTCCACTCGTTCACTAAACCATTAGCGTATTACAGTTCTAATCGGTATATTGATCTTGTTTTGGCTCCATCTGCACTCGCTCTCATTTCACACACTGTGTGTGAGTCTCGCAGTGTAATGCTGTTCTCCGTGTTTCTCTCTTCTCTGACTTTTCTGAAGGTCAACAGTATTTGTGCACATGCATCACCAGCAGTAATACTGTGTTGACAGCAGGCTTTTGCTTTTCACACAAAATTCCAAAAATATTCCTTTGTGTGTTTCGCTAGACTTATGTTTCAGATAACTCTGTTGGGCTAAATGTTTTTCTTATGCAATCAAAGAATAAGGCAGACTAAGTCTGGATATTACCAATGTCAACAGTTTTCTGATTCTTGTATATTCAAATTGACATAATCATTGTGCTCAAAATACAAGAACAATATCTATACATTTTAGTAAATTGAAAAATATAATTAAAAAGATGTAGAATTTATTTACAGCCAAATTCTGAAAGATATACACACACACACACACACACACACACACACACACACACACATATATATACACATGTATGTATACATATATGTATATATGTATATATATATATATATATATATATATATATATATATATATATATATATATATATAGAGAGAGAGAGAGAGAGAGAGAGAGAGAGAGAGAGAAAGAAAGATTTTTTAAAATGTTATTATATATATGACAGATTTTGAATTTTTTTGGACTAATTCTTTATAACTGTGTACATAGTATTTGTATTTATTATATTTTATAGTACTTTTTATATTTTATGTTGTCATTTTGATTTGTTTTTTTTTTTAATATCATTATTTACAGGTTTAATTTATTTTATGTCACTTTTATATGAGTTATTTTTTCATAATTTTATTTACTTCTATTTTATTTAATTTTTTATTATAATGCTTCTTTATAATGCAGCATTTTTTATTTTAATTTATTTACAGTAATTCATCTGATATTTATTTTTATATCCGCTTTATTTCAATTAGCACAAACAGTTTTATAGTTTAGTTTACGATTATAATTCTGGTCTAGAACCAAAGTCACATGAGAAACTGAATAAAACCTGCTCAAAACATAAAACACAAGCGGCTTCACAGCACAAAGACTGGAGAGTGCTGCTCTCTGTTAATCGGTCTTGGGGTGAAGGGTTTGGGGATTGAGGTTTCATCCGTTGTTTTTAAGAGCATCAAAAAACTCGCTTAGGTGAAATGGACTGCAATCCATATAGAGCCTCCAACAAGCCACTGAACATTTGCCTGCTTCCTGTGATCTAGACGTGTATTGATCTCTTGAGTCTAAAGAACGGACTTAATGTGCAGAGCGGCAGGTTGCCTGAAGACCGTTATTAGACAGATCTAGTAATACAACAGTACTAAAGCACAAAAACAGCTGGCAAAGTGCTATATAAAAAAAATCATTATTAGTACTATTACTTTTATTATTGAAGTCAAATTGCAAAACTCAGTTGCAGGCTGGTTATGTGATCTAAAAGACACAGCAGTGAACTTTATATTAAACATCTGTTTCGAAAAATACAAAGCCAAGAAAAACTTGAAATCTGCCGTGTCGGTCAAGTGCATATCAAAAGGAAACCTAATCTGCCATGTTAATTATGAAACAAATTAACCACAAAACCAGCTTTTTAACTTTTTGTTTTTAAGTTAAAGGGGCAAACCAGGACAGCCTGATTTTCACTGACCCCTCTGGTCCTCATCACATACAGTATATCGGAAATCATGCTTATCATCGAAAGTATTTACTAAGAGCACACCATTAATTATGAGCTGAAGTGACATCTTGTGGCTACAGGCACACATAAACCACCAGACCATACTAAAGCATACTCTATCACAGTTTCTGATCTTAGAAATCTAACAGAAATGACTTTCTAAAGGTCATTTCCTACAGCCACTAGTTTAGAAAATTAAGGTATTACACACATATAACCCATATATTGAATATCATTTTATGCCAGGATATATTCTGTTACTCTATTACAGACATTTTGATGAACAATTTTGATTAGTAGTGTAAAATTCAAAATACAAGTAAAACACCTGTATATATATATATATATATATATATATATATATATATATAAAAATAAATATATATATATATATATATGTATATGTATATATGTATATATGTATATATATATATATATATATATATATATAAAACACACACACACAAAATTTCTCCATATTAATATATTAATACAGTACATTGAGCACTATTTTAAGAATCTTTAGAGAGTAGTTTTATATTTAGGATTAGATTTTAGTTTTATATTTTGTGTTATTACATTTTTGTTTTTTAGTAATTTAGTAATTTTATCATACTGTCAATTGGTTTTAAAACAATGATAGTATTTATTTTATATAGCATGTTTTATTTATTACTTTTAGTTCATTTTGTACTTCAACTTAAACTGAATGAAAATGAGACGTTCTGCATTGAAACCAGCTAAGAATAAAATCTAAAAAAAAGTTTAGTCTCTTACTTTTTCAACTGTCGTCTGTGTCTTTACTGTAATCCGACTGCAGCGTCTCCAATTTGAAACGCCATTTACATTCACTTTAATCCATTTTTTACGAGTACTGTAACCTCATTCAATCTGGAGAGAATAATTTTTCCAACAATAACAGCAGAGAATCTAGAGTCCCACTTGACAAACTGCACTTATGCAGCGTTGTCCATCAAAATAATCGAAAAAAGAAGACGTCTCTCTGTACTCCGACTATGCAGTCTGTGACATAGTGCTGACAACTACTTCCTCATCATGTCTGTGCTTTGGTGAACAAATAGGAGAACAGGAACTATAAGTTTTAGGAAGGCTACGTACATCTGGCATTTATCTACCTTTAGAGAAATCAAAAATTTCCACTGTAACATCTAGAGAAAATATACATCCCTTCATAGTGTGAATGATCACATGACATCTGGAGCATATTATACACTTAATGTATAAGATGAATGGTGAATGGATAGACGGATGGATGGACAGATAGATAGATAGATAGATAGATAGATAGATAGATAGATAGATAGATAGATAGATAGATAGATAGATAGATAGATAGATAGATAGATAGATTTTCATGACATTAATAAACAGATTAATTGCATCAAGACAGTTTGAAGGTCAATGAATGAGAAAATCTGTTTCATTTACTAGACCCTGTAATATAATGGTATATCCCATGTGTTCACCCCTCCACAGTGAGCTCAGATGAAACTGCCCGTCCTGCAGTGGCTGCTGGGAAGAAGCAGCAGTCAAGGGAGGTAGCAAACTGAAGAGGTAAGAATAGAAATATTCCTCACAGGCAACTAAATAGCGTTAGTCAGGCAAAAGCCAATGTGCAGATTTTTTTTAGGAGTTGTTTGTTAAAATTTGAAAATGACAGAAAGAGGATGTGACTCTCAGCACGAACAAGGAAATACTAAGCAGCAGCTAGAGGAGCTATAACAGACAGACAGCATCTGACTGAAGTCATCTGCTCAAATACTCACATTGCTTGAGAAGACACAGGAGGTTTTGTGTTGATGTGTTTTTTTTGGCTTGATAAAGTTGTAAATGTCTTGATCCCAGAGCTGCAAACTAACATCCAGCACTCTGTAAAATGAAACATAATTTTTTATGAGAATAATTTACATGAAATACAGGAAGGATATTTAAAAAAAAAGACAGTCCTGAGTCTTACAATAAAGTTAGTTTAGTTTAGTTATAGTCTATAAAGTGACGCAAGATCTTTTGCTATTCAAGTTAAAGGGATAGTTCATTTCAAAATGAAACTTATCCTGTCTTTTACTCCTCTTTGAAGCATCCTGTGCGTATTTGACTTCTTTCTTTCAGACGAATCCAATCAGAGTTATAATAAAAACCGTCCAGACACCTCCAAACCTTTGAGTGGGTTTAAACGGGTGAGAACCACTTCCGCGTTCGTAATTTGGGGCGTTTTTGTACGATAAATATCAACATTTTAAACTTAATGAGCACTTTTTTCTCACGTCTGCTGCCTGTGAAAACCGGAAGCAGTCCCAACGGATGATTTAAGACGTAGGATTCGCGTGATTAGAGATTAGTGAACACTGAGAGAGAACAAAACAAAACGTCGGTCATGAATTAGAAGCACAGACCAAGGATTTGTAAAGAATTTTTTTTCGCAAAGACTGGCTTTCCTTTGCTAAAGTAAGGAAACGTTGTTTTCTTTGAAACTACATTTCCCAGAGGCGCACGCGCGACGCATACGTCCGCCGGGACTGCTTCCGCTTTTCACAGACAGCGGACGTGAGAGAAAAGTGCTTGTTAAGTTTGAAATATTGATATTTATCGTACAAAATTGAGTCGCTACGGGAGGATTTAATTCACCCAAGTTTTATTACGAATATACACACGTTATAAGTGTAACGACTATCACCCATTTGAATCCATTAAAAGGCTTTGAGGGCTTTATAGATAAACAAGCAATTGTATATATGAAGGAGTCACAGAATCATGCAATAAGCCAATTTGTTCAAAACAAAGGAAACAAAGAAAAAAGAGAACTGTAGATTACAATAGAACTGTAAATTATTTCCACTTCATTTCCACTTCAAAATACTATAACAAACATCACAAACCATAAATTTTTAATAATTGAAACTAGTATTTTGGGACATATTCCATTAGTATATCAGTAGAAGATGACCAACTCCTATCAGAGAACAACAGGGTCCAGTACAGATTCCATAAAAAAAAAACAAGTCCCATTATAACCAGTTAAGCAATTAAAATTTTTATGATGGCATCATTTTGGTGAATGATTAATTCTTCCATTTGTTCAAAAACATTTACTTATCAATAAAAAAAAGATGTCTATCTGTATCCAGCTGATCCATTCAATCGAACCAAATGTTTTTTTTTTTTTTTTTTTTTTTTTAGCAAATCACCGAATCATTCCACTAAAAGATTTGTTAAAAAACAAACTGGAACAAAATAAGCGAATGCTTATTTTATTATTCATTCATTAATTACACATTCAATCCATTTGTTTAAAACAGTAAGGCCTACTTAATGACGCGTCTATTTTAATTAAGCTGATTCGTTCATTCTAGAATGAAACAACTTGCTGTAAAGAGATGGCAACAGGTTAAAAAAAAGTACAATTTATATATAAATAAATAGGTTACCACATTTTAGGTGATAATATTGTGTGCCTTCGTATCTTCAGTTTCTTCTTCAGGTAAACATCACTGGGAAAGGCTCTTTCCTCCGCACACAATGGCTGAAAATGAGATCTTAGAAGACCAAGAGAAGCTGAAGAGGGGTCTGGTGAAGGTTCTGGAATGCGTGGCCACCATCTCGTCCGCAGCAGCGGTGGTCAATCCCATCTTCGGCGTGGCTGGATCTCTCATCCGAGTGGTGCTGCACCACGTGGACGACGAGGACATCCAGAAACTCAAGCGCGAGTTCGGCAGCGTGAATCGAGCAATCGACGAAATCTCACAGCAGAACCAGAACGTCTTGCTTCAGATCCGAAGGAGACCGTGGATGGCCTGTACTGTCGCGTGAGAGAAGAAAAACATCCGTAATCAGTTCTCCAAATTCATGGACACAGTGGAGGTGTCGGGGCACATGAACAGCGCAAGAAAGAGTTCGAGATGAGCTTTGTGGTCAATCAGTGTGACCAGAACTTGTACACGCTGTACGGCGGGGTGTTAGGCGAGACCAAGCTCTTCAGTCAGCCCATCCTAGACGCTCTACATGAAGCACTCGCAGGGTGACCAGCGCGTCATGGAAAACCTCTGCACTCGACTCACGTACCTGTTCTGCATCGGCCTCATTGCTCTGATGAGTTACGCTGCCATCGTCGGGGATGATGAAGAAGCTCTGCGCATCGAGTGGGAAAAGAAAATGACAGACGTGGCCAGAAAGATGTCAGAAGTGTTAAAAAGTTATGAGTGATTCTGCCTCATGTGACCTTTTCCACAACGTCTCTTTTTTACCTTTTTATGTTCTATTTCACCTGTCATAGTAACTGCTGTCCGTAGTTGTCTTATCCATTCACTATCACTGCAAACAAAATACTAATTCTAGCTTAGGTTTTTGTTTTCAGCCAAATATATTCTTACATAATGAATGATTTCTAGACAAGTAAATATTATAGTCTAGTTTTCAGTCAAAATTAAGTACGTTTTTGCTCGAAACAAGCAATAATCTGACAATGGGGTAAGCAAAACAATCTTGTTTTCTGTTTGAGAAGACTATTTTGCTTGTTCTAAGCAAAAACTCACTTAATTTTAGATATTTTGGCTGAAAACGGCAAAAAAAATCTAAGCTGGAAAATCATTTTTTTGCAGTGTAGTTGTCTGTCTATAATGTAGCAGCTACCTTGCAAACCCCCCGAACAGCCTGTTAACCCATTCCTACTGTTTTTCTGCAAATAACTGCACTTTTGAAACAAATGTTATATGGAACTGTAATATACTGTATTATTATTTTTTTTAATTATGCATTCAGTCTCAATGTGCCCAACCAAAAATTAAAATAATCATTTATGTTTATGCAAACTAATATTTCAAACCTCGAATGCCATGTAGCCTTGAAATACTTTCTCCTGAATCTCTATCTCTCTAGAATGTCACTGGCATATTTATATGTAACACTGTCTAATGTACTGTGCGGTGTTATGAATAAAGATATTAGGAATACGCATACTCTTGATTTAATTTCAAGACACGCAGTTTAAGTCAGTCACGGTGAGCAACAGTGTCTAATAGCGTTTTGTTTAATATGTTTATAAGGTGCGACGGTTTACAGACAAATTGCTTGGTATAAATTAGGTAACTATGTTTATTACTAAACATAATGAAATGCAATACACCTTTTTGTTGTAAAATTGTATTTAAATACATACATATATATATATATATATATATATATATATATATATATATATATATATATATATATATATATATATATATATATATATATATACATACAGTACATTACTTAAGTAGTTTTTGAAATTTAGGAAAATTTAGGACACTTCCTATAAATGATATAAGTATATTTGATTATTATTGTAATTATTACATTTATTTATTAAATATAATTAGCTTTTTGCATGCATTCCTGATTAAACGTCATTTTTGAGGTTGTGCAACTACTCATCCTGACTAGATCGCCCAGATATCATAAAAGATTTATACACACTATAGAAATAAATACATTGTGATCGAAGTTAAGAAATTCTGGCATGAAAACTCTTACAGCTGAATACACATGACTATAAGAAATAATAGGCATAATAATTATAATAGGACAGTAGGCCAAGGGTGTGAAAATGCCCTTAATGCATCACATTCAATGTTATCTTTCTTCACCCACAGACCAAGTTGTCATAAAGGCTTTATATAATGATATAAATCATAATATTGAGTAAAAGAAAATCTAATGCACACATGCTTTTATCTAGCAGTGGTTATATGTTTTTAAGCAATAAAATTATTATACTCTGAAATGCACTCTGATGAAGCTATGCTGTGCTCAAGGTCAGTTTTCACTTTGGGGCATGTTGTCACATTGATAGTCTCTTTATCTCCTGCTTGCTTATATACATATCTTGTGTGTTGCTGCTTTATACAGTAGCCTATAATTTTATACAACCGAAAAAACAGCAGGATCGAATTGTGACAATTTACCCCATAAACTTTGATGCGCAATTTATTAATTCCTGGGCAATTATGCTAAAAACGTCACCATTTTTTATAAAGTATTTCTACAACACATCCGTAGGCTATATCCTAAAAAATATCTCTTGAGCTATCTTACCACATTGACGCATTAATCTGTTAGACACGAGCATCGTGTCGTGTCAAATAAAATACATTTAATGCTACTCTAGAATAGCAGGCTATAATGTCATACTATCTAGTATACATTGATAGAAATAATCTTTGAAATATACCTTCTTTGGGATATTGAGATGAGAAAATCCCAAATCTGCGCACGTTCACTTTAATCCAGTGGCGCGTGAGATGTTGCGCGCGACGCAAAATAAACCGCAATTAAACGGTCTCGCGTAAAGATTGATCTCGTAGCCGCACATCACGGATCCATCTGTAAACAAACTATAAAAAAAATATGCCACGGTCAAATACGAAACATTGATCCGACAGTTACTAACAGCTTTCCAAAACCACCCCAAACCTATCAGCGCGCGCAACTCTCTCCCTGTCTTTCTCTCCAGTAGACACACACGCGCGCGCACACACACACACGCACGCACATCTTTTCCACACTGAGCATACGATCACGACATTGTTCCTTGGAGTCGAACCTGAAACTGTGGGACTAATTTGAAAACTTGGAGGTCATTCCAGCAGCTCTTCTTCCCGAGAAGCGTGAGAAACCTGTTTTACGTGTGTTTTTGCTAGAGATGATGATGTGATGGCAAGGATGCGCATAATCAGGACATTCATGTGAGGCAGACTGCATTACAGCTTTAGACAGAATAGCAAGGTGTGTCCTGAACTAAATGATCCATTATGTGTTTTATTGGAACTTATTTTAAAATTATGCATTATTATTATCTCAACTCCACTCCATATTTATCCTTATTGTGCATGGTTTATCCTTAAAAGCCATTTTTACCATTTAAGGGTGATCTTAGATTCAAACCTTAAACATTCTCTCACAATTATTTATGACTGCCTTTTGTATATATTATTGTAATTTTATTTTATGATAACAGCAGTAACCCATATCTACAATAGATAGATAGATAGATAGATAGATAGATAGATAGATAGATAGATAGATAGATAGATAGATAGATAGATAGATAGATAGATAGATAGATAGATAGATAGATAGATAGATAGATAGATAGATAGATAGATAGATAGATAGATAGATAGATAGATAGATAGATAGATAGATAGATAGATAGATAGATAGATAGATAGATATGCATTAAAAGGATTCATTGGGCCTTTTAAAACATCTTATGACACCGTAAAAAAAAACTGAACAAATGAATTTGTCTGAATAGTTGACATTTTTGTACACTTTTTCTGTCCAACTCAATTAAATCACGTTATTTCGCATTTACGTGAACAAAAACCAAAATAGATTAATTCATTTAATGAACCTGATTCAGTGCCTAAGTGATTAATTTTTGATTTTAAGGTAACACTTTACGGTAAGGTTCATTAGTTAACATTAACTGACAACATTAATTAACATGAACTAAGAATAAATCATTCTAAAGCACTTATTAATATTAGTAAATAGTAAATATTAGCATTTACTAATGCAATATGTTTGTTAAAATTTGTTAATGTGCTGTGAACTAACATGAACTAAAAAAACGAATGATTGTATTTTTTGCAAACTAATGTTAACAAATATTAATAAATACCATAATAAATGTATTATTTATTGTTTGTTCATGCTAGTTGACAGATCAACTAATGTTAACAAATTACACTTTATTTTATTTTACTGAACAACGTTATTTTATTTTGGAACATTTATTTTTAATAAGTGCAGTGGAATTCAGTCGATTCATTTCATCTGAAGAAGCTGAACAAACATTTGACTAGAAACCAAAAAAACTCCCAAAAAACTTATGTATTATGCATTTTGAATTAAAAAGAAATGCACATGCATAATAATGATCAGTTATCAAAACTAGTGGGTTATACAAAGAAATTAAGAGAAAGTGTATTGTTTCACATAAAAACATGTTTTCTTCTTAAACGTGTTTAAATCATGTAAAATTTTATCTTTTAAAATCACATAATTTAAAATTTACCTCAAGTCAAATTACTGTGTTTGTGTGTGTGTGTGTGTGTGTGTGTTTTGCTTTTAAAGAAATGTCCAGTCCACTAGAGCGGGTTGTAGCCCAGAAGAAGGAGGCCATTGAAGCAGTAATGGAGATGTTCGAGAGAGGAGCCGAGGTGCTGGCCAGTGCTGTCGGGGACTATGTCCTCTTTGAAGCTTCTGCTCCAGTTTTGAGACTGGTCTTGACAACGTGGAGAGCAAAGAGGTCACATACGTCAAAGACCAGTTTCTAGTAGTGAGGAGCAAATTAGACGTCCTCTCGTGTCAGTTACAGGACATTGACTCTGAGATCAGAAGGAGACGGTTGGATTCTCAGTTCTTCTCTGTGGAAGAAAATTTGCGAAACCAGTTTAGAAAATACATAGACATTCTGGAGGCTAAACCTGAGTATAAGGAAGTCAAAAAACGCTTGTTCTTAGAGCATTTTCTCATAACAGGAGGAGAGAAAAACCTAAATGTGCTTTACGATGCTGTGATGGGGAACAGCACATTTGGAGAACCGATCCTGGATGTTGTGGAGCAATACGAGGCCAAAAGCAGAAGAGTCCTGGAAGATTTCTGCGTCAGACTGAAGGAGCTGCTCTGCTTGGGAATCATCGCTCTGCTGGGATACTGTTTCCTTACTCAGGGTGAGGAATCAGAGCAGGAGAAGATTCAAGAGTGGGGCACGAAGATCCAAGAAATTGAGACGAAAATGAAGGAAATGATAGAAAGATGCGTTGATACGCTTTCCAGAGCAAGCTGAACTGGACATCAAGAGGCTTGTGAAGGAGAAAGAAGATGAGAACCTTCAGGAAACGGCCAGAGAACTGCTGGACTTCCTGGTGAAGAAGTACGACTGGGTGAGCTGGTCCATCAGAGTCATTAGCAACTTGGGCAAAATTAGCAACTTAAGAGCCGGACAAAACTTTCAGTGCGTGGCCGGACAGAATTACTTTGAAGTATCTCAAGGAAATGACACCAACCTGGTGGTCTCCTTCAGCAGCGACCCTCAGCCCGTGTCCAACGAGAGCGTGAAGCAGATGATGGAAGGCCCTGCGAGGAAAGGAGACCCCAAAGCTGTCGTGGAGCTTCTGGAGAAGCAGTTAGCTGGGTTTCTGGTTCACGCCAGTCGCCACAAGGACAGCTTTGCTCTGTCGAGTTTTCCTGAAGAATGTCACTACTGGGAGAAACATAAGAACGTGAATCTCTGTGTGCATTCAGAGTAGATCCTGACATAAACATATAATTGCTATTATCATGTTGCTAACATTTTGCAACTGCATCGCTTTGTTCATTATCATGTCTTGAAAAAATCATTTGTTCAGGTAGCTATTAGCTATCTGACTAAATAAATTTAAAAATAGATTATTTTAACAATTTCTTTTCCTTTATGTACATTTATGTAAATTTTAAATGAAAAAAAACTGTTTAGAACTGTTTTGGACTGGTTTTGCTTGTAAACAATGCCTGATCTGTGCATACTTCTCTAAGACACTAGGACAAGATGACTTTTTCACCAGAGAAAGCAATATTATACAGGACTTATATTTTAGCTGGAAGCAATAGTTTGAAGTTAAATAGTTAAGTTAAAGTTAAGTTGGCTTTACAGCACGTTACCCGATGGACTGGAGTGATGTGGATTATTGTGATGTTTATATCGGCTGTTTTGGACTGTCACTCTGACGGCACCCATTCACTGTAGAGTCAATTGGCGAGCAAGGGATGCAAAGCAAAACTTCTGATGAAGAAACAAACCGAGGGTGAGCACATTTTTTGCAATTTTCATCTTTGGGTGAACTTTTCCTTTAAACGCATTAAACACTGTGTAAATTCAACCGCCATGTTTTCAAACTAAATTTGTTGACTATTTGTGCTTTATTACTGCGCATGTTAGCCTAATGTTATAATGTAGCTGAATGTCTATTTGAAAGCGTTCCTTTAAACGCAGTTTAGGCAGCAACCGTGCTTAATGTTGTGAAGTAATAAAATGCTTTGAAGTAATAAAAACTGTAGTAATACGAATGCATAGTATCGCAAAGAAAAGCGTTTCCCCATTTAGCCTGCATGATAATAACACGCATAGCTGTCAGTATCTGTTCCTCATCGGCCATAAAAAAAGCCCACGGCAAGACGTCTCAGGAAATGAATGCATGTCTTGCACAGCAGAGTGCGCATGATGTTAGACTAAAATAAACCCTTTAAAAATTCATGTCGGTTCAAGCTGAACTTAAACACCGCCAAGATACAACTGAGGTACATTGTTGACTGATTTAGCTGTTTTTCGAGATTATACCTAATAATAAATCTAATTTCATTTTCCTGTTTTGTATGAGATGTTTCGCATTAACGTGACTTACAAGCGATTGTTGACATTCATTGCTATTAACTCTCTGAAGTGGACACATATAGCACTCAAAGCCACGTCTAATTAAATTACTGCTTTTGTACGTAAGTCAGCAGTTTCTGGCCAGGGCTGCAGAAATAGAGGGTGAGTAACCTTTGCTGTTAATATACAGACGACGAGCGCCAGAGTGCTGTGATCAGCTCTCCAGATCCACTCATTAAGATCACTGAAGAGCGGAAAGAGGGAGCAATCCATCATTTAACACTCACAAAAGGGCCTTAAGTTAGAATGTGATTCTATTTTATGCTGCCGCTACAAAAATTATGTGTTTTTTTGGAAGGAAATCATAGGTTAGCTAATCAAAGACTCACGTTTTACTGTCTGGGACAAAAAAATAATAATAATAATAATTTATTGCATTCAAGATTTATTGCATTTCCATTCATTTTTACCGTACAGTAAATAAATTGGGGTTAAAGTGCTCATGAAAATAAACAAACTTACAAAACAAAAAGGTTAAATTGTAATTGGAAATTGTTACATTTAAGAACTTTCGTCCCATAGAGCTCTGAAAATAATGTTAATCAAAAAACTATTGATTTATACCAGTGCTATTTTAGTATGGTATTATATTTTTCTTGATATTTTGAATAAATATATTATTATATTTGCTGCTTTCATATTAATTCTAGGTCAGGTTTTACTAATTTTGTTGTGTTTTGCCATTATTTGTTTTTTTATTGTTTGTTAATTTTTTTCATGTCTTTATAGTTTTTATTTTTAGTTACTTTACTTTTACTTTTAGTTATTTTAGTACTTCTAATTAAGCTAAACAAAATGTTGGAGGAATATTTTATGTCATTTCAAGTAATGTGATTTTTCATGAGGAAAGCCCAGGTTTATTGCAAAATATTCAATATATATAAATACACAAGTACTTAAAGTACCCTACTTTGCTTAAGATTTAGGAAGGCATGTTTGCTTCTATATTATTTTGCAAATTTGAAGCTTTCATGTGAAGCTTCCAGTTATTTTACATATACAAAATATTGATCCATGTGGCCTCCATCTCTGACAATTATTATTACTATTAATTTAGTCTGTTACTGAATCAAAACATATGCATTTTATTTTCATATGACGTAGTGACAATACGGTTGAAATACTTTACTTTTTGCAATGAATAAAAATAAATATTGTTGTAGTTACGCACATTGTGCTGGCAGATGGCGCCAAAAACACTAATGATGTTTGATTTTACTAAACACTGCATAGTGAAGCACGGGACAAAAAGCTTCAAAGTCTTGCTATAGTTTTTCTGTAGTTAACTCTATACTTTAACAGATACTTCACTACAAACTGCTCCTGGCTTTGTTGTTATATATTGAAAATAAAGGCCCTACCTTCTCCAGGAAAGTCAATATCAATATTTAATAAACCAATAAGTGATTTTATGAAGCCCAACATTATAGTACTGCCAGGGGCGGTGGATCAATCCCAGGATACCTCGCTCTGGCTGCATCTGCCAATCACAGCCTGAGCTAATGACATTACCTATTCATCAGAGTGGACCATCGACCGGCCTCCTGCCTTTAAGTGGGCCGATCTGATAAAAAAGCATTAAAACATTTGTACTGTGACACACACCAGCAGCCTCTGCGCTGGATTCATCCTTCTGATGTGTCTGACTGTGCCTTTAAAACCTGTGAATGTGTCGTTTTCTTCACCGAATGGTTATGCTAACATGCATTCCTTCTCCTAAGAAGCTGTATATAAATGCTCGGTAACCTCAAGCTCTGTCTCTGAGGACACGTCAGCCCTCTGGAATCTCTTTGTGTCTCAGTGTTTTCTCTCTGGTGGTGAGATAAGCTCAACTCCTCTGCTCTGTTGACTCTAAACAGCGCGAGCGTCTCCTCAGCACTGCAGTATATCAGACTGGCGATAAACCTCCCTCCCTTCTGCCCGATCCATTCCCACAACACTTTCAACTTTGACAGGAAGCAACTGCTTTCCTTCCACGATGAGAGTGTCACTCTCATGAAAGTAATATAGATATAAAAACACAAGGTTTGAGAAAAATGTGACTTGAGAATCTACTTGAATGAATTGCATTGAAGATATAAACCATTTTTACTGATACTCACACCAGGTCTGCAGGTTGATGCCATCTAGTGGGTCTCAGCAGATAAACACCCAACCACAGCATTACAAAATCGGTCCTCAGAAGTAGATTTCTGAAATTAATTATATATTTTGATATGGGTATATCCCATATATACCCATTATGGGTAGTCAAAAATGTTTTTTATCTTCAATGTTAGTTTTTTTTACACATACATATATACATATATACACACATATATATATATATATATATACACACATATATATATATATATATATATATATATATATATATATATATATATATATATATATATACACACACACACACAATTCTTCAGAATTATGACTTCTTGAAATATGAAATATTTATAGCTTCTAAACCAGCTGTCAGACTGAATATAACTTTATGAAAATAACCAGTAATATGTGCACAGTACAGTATATTTATTCATGCAAAAATCACTTGCTGTGTACACAATAAGTATTTTTGCATAATTTCATTTACTTTTATGCAACAGCAAATGATGTCCCAAAGAACAATTCTGAATATAGGTTATACTGTATTAATTGTATCAATATTTCTTGTAGTCTTCAAACTGTAAAAATACTGAAAAAACAGATAACCAAATCACGTCGAGAAGTGATTCATCACGGTTGTGCTCCCTGTGGTTATTTATTTTGGGACGCAAGTTAAGTTTAATAATCTGAATGTGAAGGGTCAAGAGCATGGGAAAGTTGATGAAGGAAATGAACATCAACGCAATGTTGAACACAGGAGGAAACTGTCGGGATTAATAAACCGTAGAATAAAATGAACATTAAAGGAACTCTCTATGAACTGCAAAGGTTTTACGCAATGAAAAATACTTTGTAACCTATGGGTCCAAATAAAAATTCATCCAGAAAGAAGGCTGGTGTGTTAAAGCTGTAAGTGATGCATTGATCTTACTTTGGCAAACACGAATACAGACAGATGAATGTTTTATCATGGATTTCACAACTCTACCACATTTCACAACACATGCAGATGTCTCGTACTAAATGTCCCTATGATGCTCTTTTATAATATCTGTAAATCAGACTACCACAAACAAACATACTGTATGCGAAATTAGAAACCGACTAGCCTTTTGGCTAAAGTACACAGCGAAAACTTGTCTGACAGGAACTGGTTAAACAAACGGGGTCATACGGGAGGAGTGGACAGGTCTGCTGTGGATTTCTGTGAACTTTATCTCTAGACTGGGGACGGTTTATTAACGACTTATATCAGTTAAATGATAACTTTTAAATAAATTTATCCTGGGCTGACTTCCAGATGCTCTTTATCTTTTGTTAGAGGTTTAATGTTACGGATCAAAGATACTTAAATTATTTATATATTTATACAATGAAAATTTATTTTGTGTAATGGTTGACTGGTTTGGGGGATTTTTGACCTGATGCTTAAATACTAAGTGATATTTAAGCAGCAGGCAATGAACTATCTGCTTTTTATAGCTTCTTTCCTGACAAAACCACAAGAGTCATCTGTAAAACACAGCCTTCCTCTAGTTTTCTATCTGTCTGTTGCAGTGCTGACAGTCTAACGTTCATGCCGATACACTTTATCTCCAAAGTGACCCTGCACTGCGATAAAACCCAAACAACGCGAATGACAATAAACGTCCTTCGGGCAACAACACTGGATTCACGTAACGATTTCTGTGCAAACGGTCCGACGTTACATTTTAAATTCACCAGTATGAGTCATCCGTCTCCCTGAGCGAGAGGACAACCAGAACGAAATGACAAATTAAGGTTAAATGACAAATGATCAGAAATTAACTCCGATGGCCTTCACGGGACAAACAGCCGTTCATTAATGAAGAACTGCAAAGCGGTGACCTTCTCTTTTCATCGCTGTCTGGGTTGTAATCACATTTCCCATTTGCATAAGGTTGAGGTTTTTAAAGGGCAGAGAGAGAGAGAGAGAGAGAGATGCTTTAGGAAACCTGACTGAAATCAATACAGATACACTTGAGGTCGGCCAAAACACTGCTGAACAAACTCACCATTAATTGGGATGGTCAAGATGGGAACTAAACAAATTGTTTTATCTGGTTTAGTGCATCCTGCTTTTATTCAGGTACCTTAAATATATATATACACATATATATATATATATATATATATATATATATATATATATATATATGTATGTAAGTGGGTGTGATAATGAACAATCATAATTATTTATTATTATTAAATTCAATTAGTTTACTTTATACAAAAACATGTACACTTGTGAATATATATTTGGTCTTGTGTATCGTGTATAGTGGTTTTGAAGGGATATTTTAAAAAGATGCATTAGCCCAGCTATCTTTTAAAGGAAAAAAATCTGGCATTATATGAGATTTTTACTGTAGTTGCTGTCATTTCCTCTGAAGCTTGTCCAGACCAGAGGAAGCATAGATGTCCTGTATTAAAGCAGCGTTCATCCTTTGCCTGAAGCAAAATGGCATGTTTTTCCATAATTCTCTGAAAGCTCTCTGGTCACGTCCTTCGATCCGGAAGCAGCTGTTCCCTGACACTGCTTGTTAGAGAAGGAGGAAAGGATGGGCAAAGAATTAAACTCAACACAATATCTATCTATCTATCTATCTATCTATACATTACAGCTGCAAAAAATAATATGCAACAGTTCATTTGCATTGGATATTTCCTCATTCACAGACACGGTACACCTTGTTTCCTCTACATGATAGACGTTGGCACATTTATAGTGAAGCAGGCATTGAATTCATCCCAACAAAACATTCAGAATGTACTTCAATTTGGTAGCCAAGACAAACCGCATGATTACGTCTTGATGATTCATGAAAGATCTACCTGAATGTTTCAGTTAAGAGGACAAACCTGTCTGAATAATTTCAACTTAACAGTTAATCAGCATGGCCTGCAGCTAATTCCCACATAAAATAATTCCCACAATTAACTTAAGTAGGCATACCAATACTTGTTTACTTGTAGAAAACATCTTTAAAATCATTGAAAGGTTTACACACTATCATATTTTGCTTCATGTAAATAAGAAATCTATCTGAACCAAAGTGACATCTTGTGGCTGCATACATAAGCACTTCACTACTCACAGTAACATGACAGATTCTGAACATAAGATGCCCTAACTACCACATTTCCTAGACTTTACAAATAAATGTTTAAGATGAGGATGAGATCTACAAAAAAATAAATAAGTAAAAATGAAAAATAAATAGGAAAACATCATGCGGAAAAAGCTAATCTTGTTCTGGTGACTTCTGGGGCAAGCAACACTATTAATGTTGCTCGTATCTACTTTTCAAAACCCCTGAGCATAAGCAATAAGCTCGTGCTGTGCATATATCACATCTCAGATTTTTCATTTACTTCAATTCAACGCTGCTCATAAATATTATTGATGATAAATTCATGCACTGAACTATGCCGCCCTTTCTTGCACACCTTGCATAACTGTCAATCTCACAGATTTGTTGTTGTTGTTCAGACCAAAGCAAAAACTTAATCCACTTTTTTATAACTTTATATCATGACTCATACTAAATTCGAAATAATGCATGGGCAGGGTTGTCAGATGCAGTAAAGGCCTATTCAGAAGACACACCTTAAAACACTACAAGATTGGTTCAGTCGATCATTCAAAATTTTAATATCTAATGCCTCTAATAGCGTTTGGACAACTCGTGCTTTAGACAAAGTAAACTTTAACAAATCAAACAATATGCTTACATTATCATTCATTTTCGGCCGTTGCTATGGTATTCTGGGTTGCTTCTAAGTTAATATTAAGTGAAAACTAATAGACATATGGGAATAGAAGATTATGTGTCATTTGATTGTGCTAAGTATGGATCTTAATCTGCCACATCACACTCCAGGGCCCTTTTTACCGTTTCTCATGCATGTGCACCAGCGATCTCACCCTGCAATACTGTGTACGTCATTGTTTATTAGCAAAACTGATTTGCATAGTGCGAGATCTAACAGTGACATGAAGATTTAAAATGCTAAAGCCAGACCCTCTGTAATCCACAACAGCCCCCCACTGTTCTTCTACAGACGAGTCAATGCATGCCAGCGTGTCCCAGCGACCGCTTCAGCACAAAGGCTCTGGGTTTGTCCGCCTGCCATGCCGCAAACAGAAGAGTCTTTCTTTGGCATGTAAAGCAGGGTGACGGAAGTGACCTAGAAGCATCGGGCCCGCAAGGGCTGTTTTAACGCTAATTTCAAAACTACCATGTTGCTCACCAAAGTCTTCTAAAACAACAACGTGAAGACTACAGTTCATTTATTTGCATATAAAAAAAAATTTATTTAACCCATTGTGACCACCATTATTTGGGCCATATAGAATTTGATATTATATGCAAATTACATATAGATATATAGTTGGCATGCAATTCTGGTAGATCAGTTAAGGTTTTTATGACAACATAAAAATCTATGTTCAAATTGCAGTGGACAAATGTGCATTGGGAATAATTATATTCTTGTTTCAAAAAGGAAACAATTCATTTTTTGTCATTTAATTAATTATGCATGAAAGGGTTTACATTATATATTTAAATGTTTTTAGGCTCACCAAGGCTGTGTTTATTTGATCAATATATATATATATATATATATATATATATATATATATATATATATATATATATATATATATATATATATATACACACACAGTAAAAATAGAAATACAGTAAAAAAAATTAAAATATCATGGTATATTCTTACAATTTACAAAAACAAGTTGATTTCAGTTTATTTTAAGATTTTCTTTCATGAGCATGCAGAGCATGCAGGATGTTTCAAATGGAAAGACGCTTCTAAGCATTTCTGGCACTAAACCACTACATGCTGATTATTCTCAAAGAAGGCATGTTTACAGGATGTTATCTGTCTGTGTGCCTGTCCCTCGTCTCTTCTAGTGGGCTCAGAGGAATGCTGGCAGGGGATGGAGTTAATCTGAAGGGGGAGTGCCGCAGGAGAGAGTCTATATATACATGTGGACCCTGGGAGGCTGGTGCTTTTAGTTGGACTCTGTTGGAACACTAGAGAACACCTCTGAACATTTCACCAGACTAACGGTGAGTATCCTTTTTCTGGTCTTTGACCATTTCCATTTATCATCTTTTCCTTTCTCTTTTTTTCATCTTTTTTGTAATGTTATTGGCACAGCTTCAAACACTTTATAAAGCATTGATTAAAAAGTCACAATATACAAAATTATAAATAGCTGGCCTGTGATCTACGCTTTTTGTCATGAAGAGTTGGGGAAGACACTGTGGGAATCATTGTGATGTAGATGGCAGTCAATATTGACTTAAGCACAACATCCTGGCATATTATAAGCATGTAATACTGGATGTTGTTCTAAAGTCAATATACTGACTGCCACGAAGCTCTAAGCAGGATTTGGATAGAAATAAGGGATGTGGCTCTGAACTTGAACAGTTCCTCTTTTTTAGAATCAGTTGGTTGGTTCCTTTCCTTTTTTCCACTGACTAGAACCATCAGAATTGTGTTTTCTGATACAAACCATTAGACCGAATTTCTTTTCAACTTATTTTCCTACATTTTATGAAGTCCTTTTCCCTCAAATCGGACACAACCTGGAATTTTAATTTCAAAGCCGTCTTAATTATTCTTACAAAGGAGGACTTGAAACAATCAGCATCATTGTATCGTTCAGTAAGTATTGTTTTGCTCCTAATTCCATTGAGATCAGAATGCTCTTTTAAAAGATGCATTGTTGAGTCATGAATTCCAAATACGAGCTCCACATGTTTATTATTCATAATAAAAGCTACTGCATTTCCATAATTGTTCACGTAATCCACTAAACCGTTACGTGAGACATAATCGCAACAGAGCCAAATTAAGTGTTTGATGTTTGAAATATGTTCATCAAATGTCAGGTTTAGTCTTGTATTTTTATTTGTGTTTACTTTGTATGTAAAAATCTGAGTCATATGGTGTAGAATATGGTTTCACCGCAGGACAAGTGTATTGGTTACAGATTTTCTCAGATCTGGGTGTGCCTTTTTTCTGTATATTGAGTCTTGGGAAATTAGATACGAGTGTGAGATCATCTCCCTTGTGTAATCGAAGTGCCCAGAAATGTCCTGAAATGCTTAACAGCTAAAGCCGTCAAATATATTCTCCCTGCAATCCCTCCAGAAAACATCTGCTTTACTATACATCTGGGTTTAAATGCTGAATTATTCCCCAGTGAAGGGGAGTGAGCAGCTCTCCAATTCATGATGAATGTATGCTCACAACGCTAATAATAAAGCGTGCTTTAAAGCACAAAAACTTTTAGTATGTTTGCTTTATTAATTCTGACAGTAGACACCTGATCTCACGGATCTGCTTTTATTGTTGTATAATTTGCCGAGACTTAGCTGGCGGGGTATAAGGTGGAACAGGACATGCCCGAACAAGACCAGAAATGTTTCTTTTTTCTTTTTTTCTTTCTTCAAATGGCTCGAGCCCATGGAAAACATGTATAAATGTACAAACACTCGGGTATTTCTACCCCTGTGGTCTGGCTGTCCAATTCATCTCAGGTTACTGTTAAGGTCCCATCCTGAGCAAACAAATATGACCCTTAGAAATGTCTGCATTGATTTTAGTATTGATTTTTATGTTGTGGCTTCCACTTTATGATACATATGCCTTGATCTGTTACAGACAAGGGTAAGAAGGATAAGACGGCCTCTCTGATTTGAACCACAATGAATCGGGTGGAAGAATGGGTTTTGGAGAACAAGGAGAAGATCGAGAAAGGAGTGGAAATCATGGGACAAGGCTGCGAAGTTTTAGCAGCCACCGTGGGACAGTTCCACCCCATCCTGGAGGCTGTGTTTTTGGCCTCGGCCGAGCTCCTCGGTAACCCAGAAGGCAAAGAGGCCAAGTTCCTTGCTGAGCAGTTCGAAAAGATCAACCAGAAACTTGAAGGTATTCGAGATGAAATCGACCAAATCGCGTTGGAGTTGCAGCGTACGACCATGAATAAGCAGAACTTTGACTACGAGGCGAAGATAATCAGTCAATACGAGAAGTTTCAAGACTTTGTCAATGCTAAGCCCAAGTTCAAGGAGAAGAAGAAGGAGAAGTTTATAACCCAGTATGAGAACACCGGTCGTGACCTGAACATTGATTCCTTGTACAATGCTGTAACTGGTGAGAATATCTCTGGAGATGCCATGTTGGACACGGTGGTGACCACAGAGCAAAGGAGCAGGAGACCAGTGGAGGAGTTCTGTGCCAGACTGAAGAAGCTATTTGTCATGGGAATTATAGCAGTCATGGGTCACACCGCCCTGAAAGAGGGAGCGGTAGGCGAGGCCATGGTGAAGAAATGGCAGGATCGCATGGAAGAAGTAGAGACACGTATGAAAGCGGCTGTGGATGACTGCATTGAGAATTTCCCTGTGCAAGCCAAGACAGATGTGGAGCGAGAACTTCTGGAGCGTCAAGCCAACGTTGACCCTGAGTTCACGGGATTTATACTGGATATCCTTGCAAAGAAATATTACTGGGTTTCCTGGTCAGTCAGGGTCTTCAACCACAGTGGCATATTCTTCTGGAATTGGCTCGCTGGCAAAAAGTACCATGGAAGTGGTGGAGGTGGCAACTTTTTTGATCTTCTGACCCCAAACAACATCAGAATTGTGGTGTCTTTCAGTGCAGACCCGAAACCGATTAACAAGAGCCAGATTGTAGATCAGATAGAGACGCAAAAGTTGAAGGGGAACATGCAGTCCGTGGCTCAGACGCTTTGGAAGATGCTTCCCAACACAGTGGTTCATGCCATTAGCTGCTATAAGAAAGTAGAAGAGAAAAACAACTTCCAGCCAGAATGTTTCTACTTTGGGAGTCACAAAAAGGCATACCTGTGCATTCATTCTGAATAGACATGTGAAAGATTGAATTGGCAATCAGCCGTTTACGTATATACTTCTGGTTTAGATATTGTGTTTGTATAAAATAGCTGAACATTATAAAGCAAACGATGACTTAATTGTTACTGTGCACCTACAATGGGAAAGTATATTATTGCCGGCTCACTTTTATTTTGGCATGTCAGTGCATAAAAGAACCAAAAATGAAATTTATGTGTAAACAAACATAAATGCGTACAGTCTTAGATAAAAAACATTGTATGTTTTGTAATTTAGAATACATTTGAAAGAGCGGTTGAGTGGAGAAAACTTATATGACCGACAGATTCATGGGATTTCACTGTTAGTCATTAAAAAGCATTTCATTTAAACTTTAGATTGTAGTACAAGTCTTTACTGGGGGGAAAAAATGCTATAATAAGCATTCGGTTAACTAGCTATATATTCTCTGTAACCCAAGAATCATGTCCGTTTCTTGTTTATGATTGTATGTAATCACAAATAAAACATCTATGATCTAGAAATTTGTTTCAAAGTATCAACAGCCATCCCAATGGACCTTATTCAAGATGTTTTTGATTTTTATTTTTAGTAAACCTCATGCTTTAAAAGTAATGTATAGGAGACTCATAAAAGATATCTAGATATTTTAAATGATCTCCCCTTACAAAACTATGGAACCATATTGCAAAGAAGAATGGTACATTGTAAGGCGTAAAAGATAAGTAGTAATCTGGTGTAAACCATGGTACATTTAGTGCTTTTATAGCCTACATTTTGCACCAGACACATAAAACATAAACTACATCGTATTTTGGTGGAAGCCATGTTGCAGCTGTATATTTGGTAATGGGTAAATTCCTTCAGAGTGTAGTTGAAGGGTGTGCCACGCGCTTTAGAGAAGAACCAGCGCGTGATCAGACGCTGCGCGAGACAGATCAGCGCCAACTTTACCTTTATTTTATTCACAGCTATTTGTGATCGATTGGAAGGTGAGTTTGGTTCGTAACAGTCCGTGTTTGTTCGCCAGACGTCGGTAACGCGGCGATTTCGTTGCTCTGCGCGCTGTAGTTTCAGTTTTTGCTCACGAAAAGTTTTGGGCGTTTCTCTTCACAGCGCTGGGTCTGTCCGCCTGTGACATTTTCTCCAGACGTCGATGTGTTTTAAACACGAGTGAGTTGCGTGACGGATAGATTATCCACGCAGAAATGAGCTTCTGTGCAATTTAATTGCATTCGTTACCGTTCAGGGGGGTTCTAGGGTTTGACTAAAACCAGGGTTCAGACGAAACCAGGAAGTGCTTTTTGTGTCAATAGGCATTGTATGAACTTTTCCAGCCTAATCATCTGAAGAAAATCCTGGTTTAACGCGTTCGGTTCTTTTCGTAAGAGGTGTCGGTGGACTTGTGGCTAATCTGCATCTTGGGAAATAAATAACCGTAAAGACTGATCAACCTACCTTTGCGTCAGTGGGGTGCAGGTATAGGGTGTTATTATCGCCAAATAAACCGCGACAGGAATAGGTCATGTCTCTCTGAAGCCGTTTATTTTGTGAAAATGACCGACTATCATTACGACTTTACGCTGTGTCGTGCATTGTACTTAGACTTGAACGGGTAATAAATAAAAATGCAAAATAGATCAATTAAAAATTTGTAAAAACCGCAGTTTTCTGGACGTAGGTTGCCCTGGACAATATTTACCTGTGATATTCGACTTTAATGGAGCTAAATCACAAGCATTATCCCAGTTTTATATAAAAAAAGTATATATTTTGCTTTATAATCAGGCAAACGTGCTTGTAACTTATTTTCAGCTACATCAACTGAAGCTAAAATTGTAACAACATCATTTTTTTTATCACTGAAATTGTGCTATGTTGGATTGTAACCCATAAAGAGATCAAATTTTTTTTTTATAATGTGTGTGTTATGAATTCAGTTGAGGCTATAAGCTAATGGGCCCACTTAGTGTATTAAATTAGTCATTCATTTTGTGTGATCCATGCCAAAAGATCTTTACAACGGTCAGCATTTCAAATAGGCATACAGGTCTGTTTGGGATGATTAGTGAACACCGTGAAATTAGTGAGATTTCATCTAGGAACACTGCAGTTCTGTAGCCACTGCCCAGTGAAAAAGGGCATGGTGTGGATTTCTGGAGAGAAGCTGACATGGTGTTTTCCTTGACTTGTTTACATGGTTACTGAGGTGCTTTGGAAAAAAAAAAAAGGTTCTTGCTCAGCTTGTTGAACTAGCCTGTTAATCATTTCCACACCTGTGCTGGCTCCAGCCAGAAACGTTAATGGGAAATCATCAGCTGTTTATGTGCAATTTGTCATAATCGCATCATTATATGGTATATTGTGTTGTTTAGACATCCTGTGTAACAGAAAATGTTACACCAGTCAAAAGTTTTCACACCTACTCAAAACTTTATTTTTAAAAAATGACAAGGCATTGTCTAGATCACAAGACATTAAGTCAGTCAAGTATGTCCAAACTGGTAGTGCATATGATTGTCTAGGAAGTTTTACAATGACCTAACACACTACTTTCTTCTCTTAACAAAAAACCAAAGCTTTGTATTGGCCTATTCTGTGTTGCATCATTAACATTTGGGAAAGGGGAAATCCATTTGAACTGTTTCCAATTGAAATGTCCTCTGTCCTCTGCATTTTCATGCATTGCGTAAGTGCTCAAACATTGTTTGACAATTCCTTTAGTACATGTTTGAGCTGAATGAATGCATCAGGCCCATTTATTTCATGAATGTAGGTGTGGTTGTTGGGAGGAGAGAGCATCTGTTAGCATGTGTACATACACCTGGTGTGTATTGTTGCTGCTTTTATGGCTTGTATAACACATTTCTCATTTCTTTTATCTTTTTATAGCAAGCCCACCCTGACTCGCACTGACCATTTAGAAGTTGAGGGGAAACAAGGACTAATACATGCAAGTTTCTGTCTATATACCACTCTCAGAAGACAAAGGCCTCACTTACTAAAGCTGCCTTAGTTTTTCAATTAAGAAAATAGCACGTTTTGTCTATTTTTGCAAAATGCAATGCATTACATGGCTAACATTTGGTATTATTATGTAAAAGCCTCCTTTAAATATGCGTGTGGTTTTGGATATTTTGTAGTAAATCACCTGCAGTATGCCCTATACAATTTGTATATTAGTAGCCTTAGTATATCAGAGCCTTTGAGGAATAGTTCACCAAAAAGAAAAAGAAAGCTGGAAATGTACTTACACGCATGCCTTTCAAAATGTAAATAAGTGTTTCTTTATCAGAGCAGATCTGAAGTGTAGTATTTCATCAATTGGTACAGTGAATGGGTGCCGTCAGAATGAGAGTCCAAACAGCTGATAAAAACATCACAATAATCCACAAGTAACCCACACCACTCCAGTCTAATTAGTAATTAACATCTCATGAAGCAAAAAGCTGCATGTTCATAAGTAACAACTCCATAATTAATGTTTTGACTTCAAACCGTTGTTACCGGCTGAGTCATCTGAAGCCATCTTGTCTAAGTAAGAAGAGAAATATGCACATCTCAAGCATCATATACAAGTGAAAAGAAAACAACTCTAAGCAAAAAAATGTGTGTATTTGGTGCAATGCAATGTGTTTATGCAGTTTAAGGTGCAAAAAACACATTATTTCCTACTTACTGGCATCCACTGGGGACATAATTACTGATTATCATGACTAAGGTCTATGTTTTTACGTTTAGGTTTACATTGCATCACGCCTCGTAAACATAACACCATCTCTGCATTTGTGATCGGAGAAACGTCAAAAAAGCACTAACTTTGTTTTTGATTTTGAAACGTTAATCTTTGCAACCTTGGGGATCTTATCTATGCACTAACAGCTTGTAACACTCCAAAGAGAAATTAAAAACTTTAAATTGCATAAAATTTCACTCTTTTATCAGTTGTCCCATTCTGATGGCACCCATTCACTGCACTGGATCAATTGTCGTGCTTAATTTCTTCAAATCTATTCTGACAAAGAGACTAACTCATCTACATCTGGGACATTTTTGGCTGAACTATTCCTTTAAGCTAAAAACTCTCTGAAAATAAAATAATGGTGTACTTTATATAATGCTCTTATTTTGCACAGATACATTTTTTGCTTTTGAAACTGAAAGATGGCCGATCAGCTGCAGAAACTTGTTTCACAGAAGAAGGATGTCGTCGAGACCGTCATGGAAGTGTTTGAGCAGGACGCAGAAGTGGTGGCCAGCATCGCTGGAGATCTGTTCCCCGTGTTCTCCATCGCAGCTCCGATCGTGAAGCTGGCGCTGGATAACGTGGAAAGCAAAGAGGCCGAGTACATGAAGGAGCAGTTCCAGAAAGTGCGAGATCGCCTGGAAGTCGTTTCTGAAGAAGTCCAGCAGATAAACCAGGAGATCAAGAAGAGCGGCATAGATGCAACCTACTTCTCCGTGGAGGAGAACCTGACCAACCAATTCCGCAAATTCATGGACGTCCTGAACGCCAAACCTAAATTCAGAGAAGTCCGCAAGAAAACTTTCCTGGACCACTTCAACAGGACAGGGGGTGATAAAAACCTGCACACACTTTATAACGCCGTAACTGGAGATAACTTCTCAGGAGAGTCTGTGCTGGAAATCACTCTGAATTACGAGCAGAAGAGCCGCAGAATGGTGGAGGATTTTTGCGCTACGCTCAAGAAACTGTTCTGCATCGGTTTGATCGCCTTACTGGGACAAGCAGCATTGAAAGGCGATGACGAGGAGGAGAAGCTGCTTCAAGATTGGAGCGAAAGGATGAAAGTGGTGCAGGATAAAATGAACGTCGTGATTGAAGACTGCATCAACAGCTTTCCGACGCAGGCCGAGCTGGACACCAAACGCATAGTGAGAGACCAAAGCGACAAAAGCAACCAGCAACTGGCCGACTTGCTGGTAGAGCACCTGAAAAAGAAGTACGACTGGGTTTGCTGGTCAGTCCGCGTCTTTAACTCCCCCACCGGCCTGTTCACCAACAAGAAAGACTTCCACGGTTTGACGGGAAAGAGTCGCTTTCAGGTGCCATCGTCAGATGACAAGCTAAACGTTGTGGTCTCCTACAGCGCCTCGCCTGAACCCATCGATAAAGCCCGGATACAGAGCCTGATTTCAGAGCAGAAGAAGGTGACGATGACGCCGTTGGCTGAACTGCTTTTTGAGACTATCCCTGTTAGTGTGGTTCACACAATCAAGACCTCATGCAAAGATCTGGGCTTCTCCAGCAGCTTCTCTGAAGAGCTGCACTTCTTTGAGGAGTTCAAGAGCTTCTGTGTCTTTCTTCATTCTGCTTAAATGAAGAGGAGAAGGTAAAGATTGAGCAGATGTTGTAGAATGATATTCAATTCGACAATTATATTTAGACAACTTAGTCCCTGACTTGTGACCAAAATATTGTTCTCTCCATTTTTTCTTTTTTCATCTTTTATACTTAGTATTTCCTTTATCTCTGCTTGTTTTAAAGCTGCAAATGAACACTTTAATATATCGAATTTGTATTTGTAATATAAAAAGTGTTTAGTTCTCTCTTATTAGTGCATTTGGGGGGTGATGGTAGGGATTTTAAGATTAGGCTGGTAAAAATGTAGTCTCGTTGGCACTGATATGGTATGATGTGGGTAGCGCTGACATACAGCACCATTGTGCTTTGGGGCGTCCGTGTTCGAATCCCGCTTTGAGGACCATTCCAGAACATACCCCGTTTTCTCTCTCCCACTTCATTCCTTGTCATGTCTGATCTGTCCTGTCACAATAAAGCCAAAAATAAACATAAAAAAAAGTAGTCTCAGGATGTTCGCCAGCAAACCGTCCACTTTCACTGATTGTATGCAAAATATTAATATATAAGAACTAATTGCTAGCTTTCATAAAGTTTCCAGGTTTTTACTTCATATAACATCAGGTTTTTACCATCATATATTTAGCGACATCACATTTTTAACCATATAATCTGTTTCAGATATTTCTCACCCCTAAATGGCAGGTCAAAACAAAACTTTACCAGACAGGTGTCTTTCTGTCTTTGTAAGCGGTTTTTGAATGTAATTTACAAGTGAACCAGAACGTCTGCTGAAGTTACTCCGGGAACAATTTTCACTACCGTTAAAGGTTTAGACAAAAACCTGCACAAGTGACCACTGTAGATTCTGACTGAGCACAGAGTACGCTGTTGTTTATAAACTAAATACACGTATTTAGCAACGATGCATGTAACTGATTAAAACTGACAGTTGAGAAATGTTGAATGTTAAATAAGATTTATATTTCTAACTATATTCATCAAATAATCAATTGCTGGTAATGTTTTTTAAGCAGCAAATCCGAATATTAAAATATTTCCATAAGGATCATGTAAAAGTGGAGATGCATCGATCCTAAAATGTCAGCTTTGCATTGCAGGGATAAATTACAGCTATTTTAAACTGTAATAATATTTTTACAATATTACTGTTTTACTGTATTTTTGATCAAATAAATGCAGCCTTGATGAGCAGAAGAGACTTCTAAAAGACTGAGCATTCAAGTTGACATGAAATCAATTTATTTTACAATAACAGATGTTTCCAAATGAAACAAAAAAAAAATCTGGCTATCAAACATAGATGCATCATAAAGCAAAAAAAAACCAAATCTGCATTTCAAAATAAAGTTATTGCTGAATGAAGAAGTACGCAGGCTACATTTTCTGTTGAAACTTTAATAAACAAACAATTCATAAAACAGTCTTATCGTTTTTTTATATATCTGTGTTTACGTGTCCGTGTGTTTAACATCATCACTGTTCAAATTCTCACGGTCGAGATACAGAATCCCCTACCACCACGTTATTGGATTTGGACACTTCAAAGATTCTGTTACAGACTGGTTCAGAAGAAATCTGATAACTTGAGCTCTCGGTGAAAACATTTCCACACATGATCTCCTCTGCACGCCTTCGGAGCCAAGACTGTATTGATATTACTCAAACATTCTGCCTAAGGTTTGTTCTAACGAACTTCAGCAAAGCGTTTTGTAGATAACGCATAGAATTATCAGCATTAAAAATGTGACCAATAGAGTCATCATGACATTTGCATATCTGTGCATACTAAATAAGTGACAGTATTGTCTTACCTGTGTACTATTTATAGCCACCCTTACACTGCACACTGCCTAATGATATGAAATATGAAATTATAAATACATTTTTCTACCAAATGCATTTTTACACAACAAATTAGTCATTGCTGGACAGATGCAATTTTATACGTCCTCCTTTCAGCTCCATGTTTCACTGGGCACAGAAATAGATTTACTGAAACTCCCATCAAACCCAGTAATTATGCACAGGAGCCACAAACGCATCTATTATTATCTCAGGAATTGTCCCGCCCTACGACAGCGGTCAAACACAAGCTTGGAATAGAAAACAAAAAATGCCAATGCTTTGCATTTAAAAGCTAAGTCAATATTATAACTGAACACAACAGATTATGTGAATCACTGGGGTGGGGTGGGGGGTCATTAAAAAAAGACTAAATGTGCTGTATAAGAAGGAGTTTATTTTTTATTTTAAGTTTTTTACCTGTATTTTGAATTTTGCATGACAGAAATGTCTGTGAAATTATTAGTACAATTATTTATTTGCAGCGTATACAGCAAATAATTCAAAGTTGTAAGATTGTTGAAGGTTTACAAGAAAATATATTTCAGTCTTTCTACTTAAAAAAAAAATTAATATGTGCTATTTGCCATTATAAATACAGCCCTCAACATTCGAAGTGGATCAAAAAAGTTTTGTCCTAAGACAAATACTGGTATTGTTTTGATTTTAGCATGTTTTCTAGCATCTTTGATGTTAGTTATTATGCACATTAACCCTCATTCAAAGGATGACGGCATTCAGAATTGCACAACTGTTTCATCGGTCACTAAGGAAGAAATCTGTGGCGTCTTGGTACTTTCCACAGCCAGCAGCTCCTCGTCGCTGCATCTGGGTAAATACTGCAGCAGCTGTGCTTTGTGTCAGTAGTTTATTACGGCCAAAAGCCTTTAGCTTACATCACAGCCCGGCAAAACCACATCTGACGGGACAAAAGCTACAAAGACACTTTCGAAATCAATAAATTCAATCCGTTTTCTTTGCAGCAAACCAACTGACAGTTGGAAAAGTGCAACTAAAACACACCAACAAACCATGATTGCTTGCTAGTAACAAGTCATTCAGTCTCTTCACAGATAATAAACAGTCGATTTCTGTGGCGCTTAACCTTAGCATGCTGCTAAGCTATCATCACATCGGCCTACTCTAGTAAGCATAAAAATACATAGCCCACACAAATATTGGGTAATGTAATAAAACTGAACTGTTACCTGTCCTATTTATTTAACTTCTCTCAATAACGTCATGAAGGTTATGAACAGTAACGTTAATAGAATGTTCCTTTAAAGTTGTCTTTAATGTTATCAAAGTGTTCGCACAAAAACGCAATTTATTACATTGTGACGTGGAATATGTTTTAGTGTTGCTCTAATGTTTTCCAAGCGTCACTAGTTACTATTTTTCAGTGATACAAAGTAAAGCTTTTATAATGTTTGCAAAATCTATCAAATGTATGTTGTAGCATTCACATAACCATGAAGAAAAGTCTTAAATTACAGATTTTTTTTTCTTCAGAAGTATTCAGATACATTATTTTTATAACCTTATGGGAACGTTGGGGGAAAAAAGCATAGCTTAGAGTTAGAATGGAATAGAGCTACAGTTTTTTGCCTCTGTGTTTATTTAAAAAATGAATGCGTGCAGTTACTTTTTTGCCTTCAACTTCCTTTGGACTTTTGGTTCTCTGGTTTTATTCCTGTGTAGTCTTGCATCATGAGGCTTAGTAGGCTTAGTAAGCGTGACTTGTCGTTTTTAGGCTTTAATCCAACTCCACTGGCGAGGGCCTCAATATGACCTCTAGTGAAAGAACAACAGCAGGCCGCAGTATAAAAAGTTACATTCAAGGTTAATTTGACTCAAATAAGTGAGGTGATATTTTAAATAACAATAATATTTTTAAAATTTGCCTATTAGCAAAAGTCTTTCCTCTAGAAGAGCACCCAGCTTATCACAAAGAAAGTGCATTTTACCCAACCTCAGGAGGAGCATGAACTTCATCTCCTTGTAAATAGCTAAAGAAATTCTTTTAATCAGACCAAAATGGCTTTTCCATGAATATGATTTGGCCACAGTGCTTCGCATTGAGTCCGGCCCCATCAGGTGACCTCAGGAACGCAGAAAAACATCACGTGCGTCGGGACGGTTTCGCGTGAGATGCAAAAATACATTGTGCAACCATTTATTCACTCAATGTTACCTTGGTTCCTCCTTAATGCAGTCTCCATTGAAATAATTTCATTTTGGGCCAATTTCAGCCTGAAAAAGATCCAATAAATGTTTATTAGGTGAGTGGCTCCAGTAACTCACAAGCTCACCCAACAGGATTGGATGCTGATGTGGAAAATCCTCAGTATACCGAGGTTCTTCCTGGTCTGACAAGCTGAAAATAAAAAGGATAAATGTCTCCATAACAGAGTAAGCTTGGTTTTTCTTGAGAGGAACCCGTGGCTCTTAGATCTGGAAATGACTGAACTCAAGGTAATATAATGTAGCATTTGGCATTTAATAATAAAAAAATGGCTTAATATGTAATCACTCTAAAAAAAAAAAGTGGTTCAGTGGTTCTTTGGAGATGTTAAGCTGCTACATAGCACTTTAATTTATAAAGAACTGGTAGAGCACTTGACTGGTTCTTCAACAGGTTTTTCATTGGTTCTTTGGGGTGGTAAAGGGCACCACTGCCATATAAAGAAACCATTAAGCCAGCCATCACATTTTTTAACTGTGTTTGCACTCGGATGGATACTTGCTTTTATTTAATAGACAAAAAATAAAATGTCTCTGTAGCGCCTACACTATTTCTGTGTTTATAATTGCTGTATAGTCCAAACGGTGACTCTTCTGGCACAAATGACAGATCAACTGAAAAGATGGCTTATGAAATCTTCTATCTTTACGCAAACCTTCAGCAACTTAAACTCCATCTGTACTGTACAAACAAGATCACAGAGCACACGGACAGTACAAATCATCGTATCATCACATACCTGTCAGAGTATCAGACAGATGTGAATAAACCGAACAATGCCACAGCGAGGATAAATGCCTTTGTATGCATATATGAAAACACTTTGCTCTGACTCTTGATGACTGTTTCAGCTGCTTTAAATTAGTGAACCCCTGCGGGGAAACAAAAGTGGCACTCGGCGCGTCGTCATCACTGTAATCACACTGAAGCTCAACCGCAGACACACCTGTGGAAAAAATACAAAAATCTAAAAACATGTTTGTGACTGGTCAAGACAACTGACCTCCCAGTAACATTTTAACATAATTTCA
>NC_056714.1:27602998-27675498 GCF_018831695.1 Puntigrus tetrazona | reverse complement strand
TATTTTTAGCCTGTATTTAGGTAGGCCTGTGCCACTTGAATAGTTCAAAACAGCATAACCAACTCTATACTGTTCATCTCTAGTGCCATTCAGACGCTTAATAAGCGTTATTTTTTTCACTATATAGACATTATGTTCAAAAATGAGCAAGCTTTACTCTGATAAACACTGTCTCCGATTTATACATAGATAAAAATTACTTAATTTTCTTGAGAGCTTTAGGGAAAGTTGTAATTTGGTATAATCCATGCTTAATTTTTGTATTTTTCCCAGACAGTAGCGTATCTCAGCCTTTAGCTGATCCTCTAGAATCCAAGCCTGATGTTTTGCTGTGAATCCTCCATTAAGGGCCAAGCTCTCATCAGTGAACAGTGATGTTAAAAATTACTTTTCGTTGTCCAGAGTTTGCATCTACCCCATTTAGCATATAAATATACAATAATTTGGTATGTTATTCTTACAGCAGCATTCAAGACACAAGACGGAACTCCATCTTCTTATATATAATATGCACAAGTGGGTTTTTCCTACCTCAGTGTTTTTCCCCCTCAGGAACAGTTCCACAAGGATTTTTCTACAGCACCTGACTTGTATGTGATATAAGCCTATATTATATATAGGTCATATATATAATCATATATATGGTCTTACAAGCCACCTGGTAGTAAAATCATGCAAACATTTCAGATATAAGTTATAGCCTTATTTTTTTGTATACATGTTATATAGTGTTGAGGCAAGACTATATACAGTGTGTATAAAGATGCAGACAGTGGAGGGTAGAAAGTCTGCATGTAAAGTCATTTATTTAAAGGAAAAGGCAATAATTAAAAATGTAGCTTGATCATTATGGTATTTGAGATATAATTTATGAATGAGAATGACAAAATGTAATTCCATTGCAAGCAAAAAGAATAGCTTTTTATTTTCATGTTTTTATATTTAGCACGCGGGAGAGAACATCTCTAAAAGCTCTGGTCATGTTCATTGCGGCTGCTCGATTTTCAAACAACTAAATTAAAAAGCATGTAAGAAACAGAATTAGTCAGAAGCTCAGCACATCCGCTTCATAATCACATTAGAAATTGAACTCAGTGACCTTTCTGATCAAATCCAGGCCTGGAAAGTCCATGGCTATCACCCCAAAACAAGGCTTGGGATTGGTTTTCTTGGATTCTTCATCGAGATGATTATACAGCCACAAGTTGATATCCTTTGCCAAGCTTTTGGGGTTCTTATCTAGCCTATATCTAGGTAGGCCTGTGCCACTTGAATAGTTCAAAACAACATAACCAGCTCTATACTCTTCATCTTTACTGACATTCAGATGCGTAATAATTTTTTTTTCCTTTTTTTCAACATCAGTCACTATATAATCGTTACGTCCATCATTATGTCCATCGGCTGGGCGGCATTTTTCTTGACAAACACAATCTTTCCTCTCACTTCACCAATGCTTGGTATTGCTTCTTCAGTCCAGCTTTCGGGATAATTTTTAGCCATCTCTTTAACTAAATGTGTAACTTTTTCCTTAAAAAAAAGAACAGGTTTAACTCTGACCAACACTGTTTCCGAGTTATATTTGGATAAAAAATTCTTAATTATCTCAATTGCATTTCGTAAATTTGCGTATTGGTAAACAGGTCCGTGCATAATTAGCAATTCTTTCCCGAGTGGAAATACTCTGAAGTCAAAGTAGCGTATCCCTGCCTTTAGCTGATTCTCCAGAGACCAAGCCTGACATTCTGCCATGATTCCTCCAAAAAGGGCCGAGCTGTCATTAGTACCAGGTATAGTGATGTCAGAAATTAACTTGCTATCATCCAGACTTTCCATCCAGCCTACTGAATAATTTGCAGGGAGATGGAGATTTTGATTGTCATTGAAGGCCTGTTGCTGAATACTGTTGTGCAGTCTGTGGAATCAGAATCAGAACGTCAGATCAGCCTGTAAATACATAAATGTCTATATTATATATTGTGTTTTTGCTATTTTGTCCATTTGTATATTATTCCGTTTATTATATGTGTCCGGTCTTGTCGCTCTCATTTTGTTGCACTCTTCAAAAATCCTTTTGTGTAATGCATGTGTAAACACACCTGGCAATAAAGATAATTCTGATTCTGATTCTGAACAAAAATGTATTGCTCAATGCACTGCATGTTGCTTTGGATGTGTCAAATAAATACATGCTAAGGAACTTTATCTAAACGTAATCAGGTTACTATTAAATGCGCATATGTGGAGATGTTGACATTAGTCAGAATTAATTTTACGTGCAATCCTAATTCATTTTACAGCATTAAAGTTGTAAAAATGAAGTGTGCACATGGAGTGAGCCTCAGCTACAGGGGCATAAAGACATCATGCTATCATCACCCTGCCCAAAGGAACATTTTTCCAAATTATTATTGTTATATTTTTTTCGATATGTGAAACAAAGAGACTGAAAGCATAAAGGCACAGATGTGAACGCTTACAAAAATAGCTTTATATTAAATTCTTTATTCAGCCCTTGATCGACATTCAATACAAATAAATAGCACTCCCTTTGCTGTAGTCTTCTTTCTTAATGATAACTTTAGCGTATGCATGTGCAATTCGGCATTTTATACTCACAGCAGCATCAAGACACACAGCATTTTTCCAGGAACTCCCATCTTCTTCATTGCCTGAGGTTAGCGAGAAATGAAACAACACATTAGTACAAAACTGCATTTGCAAAGAGCTGGAAATACATTACAGAGGCAACATGGACGCGTTTCCATTCCACATTTTTGACAGCTACAAATTTGAACAAAAATAATTAGATAGATAAAATAAAATGTAGACTTCTCTTGGGGGCCCTCTGGTGAACACGGGGGTCCTAACAGTCCCTTACTATGCTTATTTTGTGAGAAACACATATAGTCTGGAATAGAGTTATTTTATTTTTTACATCAACACAGTTTTTAGCAACTATTTTTGTATTTTCAGCTGTGATTTTATTTGAAAATAATGGCGTGGGCTTTTGTAATTGTTTAGTTTTTCCTCTTTTACATATTAGCCTACTATATACGCTTAATGTGTTTATTTATTAAATGGAGTTGCCCTATCAATATTCAGCGACTACCAAAATGTCCCTAGCAATAATTTCTGATAACAAAAATTAAACCTGTTTGTGTTTTTGTCATTTCTGACTCATCTGAAACATCGTAGCATTGTTAACACCCAGAAATTAAATATGTTAGAAAACACACATTTAATACATAATCTTCCGGCCTAGAATAAAGTCACTATGAACATTGGTAATAATTTGGGACAAATATATGATATTACGGAAAAGCATGGCTCTTTGGTCCCCACCAATATCAAAAGCAAACCTTCAGAATTCACTTAAACTTTGTTTATGCGAAACATTAAACATTTACAGATATTATTGTTCACAATTTCATCTTTAAAATGAGGCATAAGTATAAAAATAAATGCATGAGCAAATCAAATCAGGTCACTTTTATTTACATAGTGCTTTGTACAATAGCAAGCAATGATAAAAAAAAAATCAAGCAATGATGACAAAGCGCCAATGGTGCCTTAAATCATTTACGATGTATCCGTATTAGTTAAATTATTATTAAAAAATGTGTTCGATTGAAAGGAGAAAGACATTAAACCCAGGATGGCTTGGGGGTGATTTTAACAAATAAAACATAACAGTGATGAACCTGTGAACATCATAATTGGGTGCATTAACAACATAACTACGAAATTCAATTCTTAATGAGTAAGTGAGGAATTATTACTCATTGACAGCAAACTAGTTTGCACTCATGGCCTATAGCCGCAAACACTCGCAATGATAACCACAAAAAGTCCAACAAAAATAAAGCATGAAAAAGTCTTTCCCTTTACTAATAAAAACTGCCTGGTTTCAGTGGATACAGCAAATATTGATTCATGTAGTCCCACGTACGCCTGGAAAACTCCACATCGGGTTTAGAAAGGGAGAAGATGCAGGGGGGAAGACTTTGGGTTATTGGTAAACCGTTGAAGAAACAGCATGTGCTCGCGTCCCAGTCTTGTGTGTAGTTTCTGTTGTCTTTTTGTTTTAATTTCGAGTCCAATAAACACCCATGGCCACCTGTGTTCGAGTCTTTACCTGAAGTTATATCCTGTGTGAATGTTTGCTACATGTGACATTCACGGTCCCCAAAGATTTTCTAATTCAGAAATTCTTTAAGTAATTTAAAAAGCATTGTCATTCATGTCCAGTGACCACTTAGCATGTATCTGTCAACCATTTTGAATCAACAAGCGCGGATCTCAAAGCAAGCGGCTCTTTTCTTACTCTTAAATGCAGAAGTGTTTATTTTTTCCCCCTCCGCAAGGCTTTTTCTCTTGAATTCTCTTTAAAGTCATGTGTCAATATAATACTGAAAATAATTTTATCAAATAAATCTTTAATTTTCCATAGGGTTCCATAGAAAAGGTAATCGACGGTAACATCGAAAAGCAGCGAATCAATCACAAACCGACTCTCATACAAATAAAGAGAAAGGCATTTTGTAGTACATTTGGAAAAGTTTACACACGTTCAGTATTTTTTGAAGGTTTGTTAAATGAATCAATCTCAGCTGTGAAATGTATGTCTGTAGGGCTATTCCATGATTTAAAAAAAAAAAGATAAACTACATGGAAACGGCGTATGGTGCAGGAATTCATAACAGCAATAGTCTTTTAAAATCTTTTAAAAGAAAATTAAAAGAAAGCATCATGAAAACGGGGTCCGTTTCTTTGTATCCTGCTAAATACATCTGAGATGATTTGAAAGACGCCAGATCTTCTAATCCTGATAACTGGATTAATTTGGTTCTTCAAACAAATTAGCGTATTGAATTAAAATATCTGGATTAAGTTGCCTAGGATTACTGCACGTTCCCTTCAAAAAGGGAAGATACTACGAAACCACGATCATGTCTGTCATATAAAAAAAAACCTGACAAAAAAACTTTCTAGACGCTTATAAGGAAACAAATGTACATAAATGGTATAATAGAGAACTGTGAAGCTGATGGCAGTTCTATGAAACTGCTTTGTTTATCCACCATTTTTGCTGCCTCTCCGCTATTGAGTTCAGGGCGAGATTTTGATTGTCGTGATTGTGGAAAATGTCACCATTGTTTGTCATTCATGCTGCATTGAGAATTCATGAGCACTTGCAGAAGAAGACGATCCTCTCAAAATGGCTTAAATTCACATTAACCGTAGATAAAGTAACTGTACCTGCTTTTATTTAATTTAAATGTTTTTAATGATTCCCATTTATTTATATTCACAATTTCTGGTATTCGAGCATGCTTTAATGCTGTAATAAGCAATGCATTTAATTTTCTGTATGAAACAGATTTGTTACGCAGCAGCATTAATCAAAGTTTCTTAAGGGTAAAGATCGTGTTATCTTTATCTCCGCGCCCGTAATATCTGTCACCACAAAGTAATGCACGGCTCAGATTAACTATAGCATGTGCGTAAGACTCAATGCAGTTATAAAGTCATTGTTTTATCATGAATAAACCCGCCGCGCCTATAGTCGCTATTAGATTGCACAGCATTATTATATTAATTTTCAATACTTTTCATTTTTAATTACTGTCCCTGGATCAGTAGGATACTCTAAAGTAGCGGTGGCTGGGACACATTTGAAGCATTATTTTTGCTTAAAAAGGTGTGATTAATCCCGCTTCACGTAAAATAAGCCTACTTAGAAGAACCAAACAATACAAGATCAGGTGAAATCATCGATAAATCCAGCTAACCGAAAGAAGCGACGCATCAAGAACGGACTTCGGTGGAGGATGCTGGAAGTCATTTATTTAAAAAAAGTCTAGTCTAAAAGTTCCCTTTTTCCAGTGTTTTTAAGGAAAAGGCAAGACTGAAGATGTACCTTGCACATGACTATTTTACTGTAGTGACATTATTTCACTATTTAAATGATGGGCAATGGCATTCCATTGCAAGTAAAAAAATATCTTTGTAAATCTGTGTGTTTATCTTTATCTGTGTCATGCAGCACCGCAGTGTCTTCTTCCAGCAGCGGCTTGCAAAGTTCAGTCACAGACTGCAAAACCACAAACAGAGAGCAGTTCAGTGCGATGATGATCACGGTGGATTTGAAAGACCGATTTTTTTACAATAGTGCTGATGATACAGTACCTTTTCATCTTCGCCCTCCTTCTTGAACAAAGCTTTCCGGTCAAAACACAGAAACCGACGCCACGCAGATCTGAAGGACCGACAGCGCTATCATCATGATATCTAGTCCTCCGAGGATCATCTAGAGGTGGAAAAGTATCAGCGCACGCTTAAATAATAATGAAACGCAAGGAGAAAGTTAAATAAATCGTGATCATTACCTGACTGAGATTCTTGTAGTAAAAACAGGACTCGAAGCTACTCTTTTATGGCTGAGCAAGTCATTATTAGGTGAATAATAATGTTGTTCTGTGTAACAGCTTAAATTGCTTCCCATTGCTAGGTCCATTGAATAAAACCCAGCTGCTGTGAAAGCCAGCGCAGCACTGACTACATTCAGAATCACTGCGATGACCAGCTGTAAAACACAAACAATATAAATTAGTGTTGCTTAATGAATGAATGAATGAATAAAATGTGACCCTGGACCCCAAAACCATCTTAAGTAGCAGGGGTATATTTGTAGTAATAGCCAAAAATACATTGTATGGGAACATATTTAGTAATTTTCTTTGATTAGTAATATGCTTTAAAGGGCAATTTTTGCACCTCAGATTCCAGATACTCAAATACTTGCATATCAAAACATCCATCAATGAAAAGCTCATTTATGCAGCTGGACGATGCATAAATCTCATTTTAAACCACTTGAGGCAAATGAGGGTTTTGTGGTCACAAATCAAAAAACCCCTCTTGATTCACACCTACCAGCGCAGGATGGGAAACCTTCACTGCAACAACGCACATGATTCCAACAAGAAGGAACTAAAAATCAAAGCATACAAATAAATGCACGTGCTTGTTTAAACTGAAAGTGTAAACGCAAAGCACCATTATTCCGGCTCATTCTGATTATGATATGAAAATAAATATTAAAATGCAACAGGTGTAGGGTATTCTCAAAGCAAAATCAGTGTCATAAATGATTAACTTTTTGAATGATGATATTGCGTGAACTAGATTAAAAGCATAATGGTGAGAATGATTAACAAGTCTTACCACACCGCCGATCCAAAAAGAAAAGATGAAGCCAAAACATCCCATGGTGATATTCATAACACCAATCATTATCTGCACAGTCTACGAAACAGGAGAACAATATTTGCCCTGGGTTTCAGATAATAATACATTAGTAAAAAACATTTCTCAATGCTGATGATATAAAAAAAATTAAATTGGACTCACCCCAAGTGCTGTGTGAAGGTCTGTTAGCTTATCTTTCATTTTCTGAAAAACAAACCAATTGTACAAATCATAAAAGCACTCAGAATCTGAATCACAATAAGGAGCTTTTGTTCTTTAGGTTTTACACAAAACGTGTATTATTGTTGTTATCAGTCATTTAAACATCCGACGGCACCCATTCACTGCACTGAATCCTCCCAAAACGCTTAACTTCTTCAAATCTGGTCTGATCAAATAGAAACAAAATAGAAAGCAAAACTTAAATAGGCTAGAAATGCGCTCTCCTCCGGGTCATCCAAGATGCAGTTGAATCTTGAGTATATTTCTAGCCAATATGAGTATATTTCTAGCCGATTAAAATGTCTGAGTGAACTATTTTCGGGTGATAAGCGGTAAGTCAGTCCCTCACCTCAGGAGATTCAAGAGTCATGCTGCAGCTGGGACTAAGCGCAGGCAAATACTGGCTTATTCCACTTCTAGACGCTGGAGTTGTTTTTTCATCTAACTGGAAAACACAGACAAACATAAACGCACAGAGAAACGGTCCGAAACCGTCACAATCACACTGAAAACAAAATAGCAATAAACGCTGCAGGGGTGTAGCTAACAACAAGTTCCGTCGCCACTAACCTAAATACTTAGTAGTTCCGCTACTTTTAAAACATTGTAGCTTTTCCAGAAACGAAACGCTTTTATCAACAAGTAACGGTTTAAAGCAACCGAACGCTACATTCTTCATACTTTCGGACGAGTCACGAGCCTCTTCTTCTGACTAACGTTACATCACAAACTTTTTTTTTTTTTTTTACCGCCATCTGTTGTTACTTTTGATATCACACATCTCACGCGTTACAGTCTGTCGACCGACAAGAGGTCGTCTGATTATTTAGCAAAAGATGTAAAGCCACTATCGTCTATAATTCATGCAAAACAAATATTAAAAAGCCCACGTCGAAACCTAAAGCACACGCAGGAGGTATTTAAACTGATCGATTTATCAGCATTGAACTTTATATAAATGCCTGTTTATTTTGTTCTTGCATCGAGGTCGGATAGTTTACACTTTTTGGCATAGAAATTACTTGGCTTAACTGAATTTAATCATGATTGCATTACAATATGTTGTCTTAAACCCCACATATCTTGCTTATAATTTAATTATATTGAACGTTTTTATTTTTTACAATTATTCATCAAGAATTATTCAGTTACCTGCAAATTAAACATATAATAATATAGGTTCATAATAATAATAATAATAATAATGATGAAAAAACGTTATTTGATGCAGCTATAGCTACTTTTTTGATAGTAACTTTTTCAGAAGGGTACGCAGCTTGTTGAGCTGCAGTTTTATAGTAGCTTCCCAAACACTGAGGATAACAATACAGTGTTCACACCAACAGACGATAACGTTCTGTCTATTATAAGGCACAACACTGTACCTTCTCGCCTCCCGCTTCATGTGCAATGATTTTATAGTCAAAATAAAGAAAATGACGACTACACAGAGCTGAAGAACCGACAACACTTGTAGAAAAGAAAAGAAAAAGATCAGGGCATGCTTTTTTCGACTGCACGTAAGAACGGTTCATTTTAACACACGCAATTGAATAAGCCTGGGACATCATACAGCACAAGTTCATTTTGACGGCAGGATTTAGAATCGTAAATAAAAACTGAATAAGTTAAGTCTTACCACATGGTTGATAGAAGTGACAGCAATAAAGAAAATGATGCCGATGTAACCAACACGCGCTTCATGACTTCAACTCCTTCTGTGCTCTCTATGAAATAACAGAACAATACCTGCTGATAACTGACGGACCTCCGGCTTTTAAACTCTATGTGCAAAATGTAATGATATCGAGATTTCAATCAGTGCAAGTCTCTCACTCACCCCAGTAACTTTCTGGGCGTCCGTCGGCCTCCTTCATGCCCTCAGATGGAAAAACGCTCCGCCGTGGCACAGAGCACTCAGGATCTGACACAGTACGGGCCACTTGCTCTTGGGTTTGAGGTGATGGTGATGACCACCATGCCCTCTCCCTGAGACACCTTCAGAGACATGCTGAAGATGGGAGCGAGGGATGGACTTCGACCTTAAACAAGATTTTAAAAAAAAGTTCGTGCATCAGAAAATCACAGTGACGCAAGTTAAAATAGTTTTCCTTTTCCACGTTCAAACATGTGCATAATTATTAAAGGACGTTTCTCGTCGACTGCATCAACGTTTCTAACAGGAAGTGAACGTTCACTTGTGTATGTTTACTTTGCAATAAAAGCAAATTGCTGCAATTCTAGTCAGACCTTTTACTTCTAAAATCGCTCTTACATTTTCGCTTTACTCACCTTATGGGTAGCCTATTTGTGTGTGTTTTACAGTCCGGACTGTAAGTCGACTCCTTCCTGATGTGTTGAAGGTGGAGCCGTTTTGTCACTGCCCTGATTCCCGTCAACGATTAGGTCTCATATTTCCTCGTTTTACTTGAAATTTTCATAACGCAAGCAGGCTATGGTGCGCATTTTGTTCTCTCGGCGCGGTTGATAAGCATTGCCGTAATGTAGCCTATGAAACAGACGCGGCGCTTTTTTCAATGAAGCTCGGCGCTGTTAAAAAAAGTCACATGACGGAAGCTTCACTTTTCGTCGTTTGAGTGTTTCACGTGGAGTCTAAACTTTCCGGTTATGTTGCCTGTGGTTGTTTTTTGCAATAACTAGTTAGACTGTGAAGAGTGTAGGCAACTGTACTTTTGGACCTTTGAGTTTTGTTTTATAGCTCTGGAGTGGCTAACCACTAACATTTTAAATGTTTACCCCAATTTTTGTTTACCTCGTCGATGCAAACGTTTCTTGTGTGAACGTAAAGCGACATGTTTTCCACCCACCTACTAAAAAATGTTCTTCCATTTAGGTACATTATATTCATTTAATATCCTAGCTTTATTGTTGTTGTAAGTCCTGCCGGCAGGTGGCGTTGTTGCAGAGGCTGCAATCTCCAAAACCTGGAGTTATTTTAAAAGAAGACCTATAAACCCACACAACCTTTTGCTCATGTTTTTCATTTTAAGTAGGCTACTCATTTAGATATAGGCATCTTGTAAGAAACAGGTATACTGTAAGATTAACTGGGTTATCGTCAGCTAATTTATACGCTTTAGGACAAGAGAATATGTTTTGAAGAAGGATCCTTATGGTAATTCTTTCTCTAGTATACAATAAAAGATAGTGAGGTTTAAACCAACATGTAGTTAACTCTCATTGAGTAGTGCAAATTAAAAAGCGAACATTATTACCCAAAATAATCACAACTTTCAACATTCATTTTCATTGTAACTATAGACATAGTTGACAAGAGTGATGTAGAAATATTCACCACTGGTGATTTATCTATAAAATCTATATTTATCTATTATAAATTTCACAGTAAATCTCATTTTCAGCAGTAAGAAAAATACATTTTACCCCAGTTTAATATTTTATTACAAATATTTTTCATATTTGGTGTACACTTTACTCAAGTGTAAAAATATTATATATTGAATATTGTAAAAATTGGTATTAATAACTACGGTCGGGATATACTAAGGGCACATAGTGAAAATTTGTAGTATTCAGTTGCGGTAGTCGGTTCCTCTGCACAATTATATGCTTAACTAATTAATTTTTTTGTTCATGCAGCACCAGCAGCGGCGTCTTCCAGCATCGCCTTGTTCTGGTTCCTCCACCGACTGCAAAACCACAAAAAGAAAAAAAACACCTTTGGCGATCACAGTGGATTTGACTAATTGATTGATTGTTGTAGTAATGCTGGCAATACAGTACCTTTTACGTCGTCATTCTTCATGGACATTTTTACAGTAAAAACATAGAAAATCATGGTCACACAGAGCTGAAGAACCAACAGTGCTATCATCATGATACGTAGTCCTCGTATGATCATCTAAGCGAGTAAAGATATTTTAAAATAAAAAAAAAAAAAACTTTTTTTTTTTTGAGTTAACTACCAAAATATTTGCAGTAGCTTGTCTTACACTATATAAACAAATTTTGGTGTTTTGTTTCTTTGCTGTAAAAGGCAAATCACTGTAACCAGACTGTAAATAACTGTAGGAGTTGCATTTTAGAGTTACAATACTATTTTCCATCATCAGGTCGAGGTCATCAGGTCACTGACTAATCAAAATCACTGTGATGACCAGCTGTAAAACACAGACAGTATTTAAAACAAAACAAAGCAGATGAAAACTGAACCAGAAATAGCATAAACAGAGATATAATTGAAGACATGGCTTTCATAGACACTTACCAGACAAGTAGTAGGAAGTTTAGCATGAAGAACACACAATATTCAAACTATTAGATACTAGGAGGCAAAATAAAACATGTGCATTTAACATGTCAAATAAAATCAACAAGTCTTACCACACAACCAAGCCAAAAGGGTTCCAAGGATTATGTTTGCATACTATAAAACTTAAGCTATGAAAACAAACTCCCCATCGTAATACTGATGACACTAATTATAATTTGCACAGTCTATGGGACAAGACAAATATATTTTTATGCCACAAGCTGTCGGTAATAATAAAAAAAAAAAAAAAAAGAATCTATAGTTAACAATAATAAAAAAGTTAACACTAAGTTTGTGATTTGTGTTTTTGGATTGAATTTAATTTGTATACCATTGCACTAATGACTTTTGAGGATCCAAATGCATAAATAATGTTTTTTCAGCACACCATCTTTAAAATAAAGGGTCTTTAAAAGGTTCTTCACAGCGATGTCATAGAAAAAACATTTTGATTCCACAAAGATTCATTCAGACAAAGGTTCTTTAAAGAGCCATCTCTATATCTTTTTATAATCTGAAAATCCTTCTTTGCCCACAAAGAACCATTTGTGAAACAAAAATTTGTCAGATGTTAACGGTTCATGGAACCATTAAGACAAAAAGTTTCTTCTAGGGCATTGTGAAGCACCTTTATCTCTAAAGAGTGTGTTTTAAAAACATAAATCTTATCTTTTTAAATGTTCAAATCAAATCTGTTGAACACATTCTAAAATCAGAAGGCCTGAAAATATCAAAAAGGTATTTTTACAATTAATTTAAGTGTCTGACTCACCTCAAGAGCTGTGAGAACGTGCATGAACTTCCTTTTCATAGACACAGGACTACAGCAGAGAGAAGCCAGAATCTGACACAGTATGGGCTATTTGCTCTTGGGTTTGGAGTGACAGTGATGACCGTCCAAACCTTCACCTCGAGACCAGAGACATGCTGCAGATGGAAGTGATGGACTTCAACCTTCTCCAAACAAGAGAAACGACTAAGGCTCGTATACCAGAGAATCTCAGTGGCTCAAATGGTATTATGTAAATTCATAACATCTTGTTTCTTCACAAACAAGTTCTAGAACATGTGTGATTATTAAGCAGCTGACTGCGGTTCACACATCAACTGAAATGTTATTTTGCAAAGATGTTTGTGTTTACTAAAAAGTTTGAGTTTTGCCACACAATTACCTTTTAAACCTTTCTTCTTTTTTAAAAGAAGGTGAATTTTTAAGAAATCAGTGAATCACATGTTTCCCCTTTAGATCCTCTTGAAATTGAAAGAACCTGTGTCTATAGTCAGGATGTAACTGAAGACATAGCAAACACTTCATGTTTTACTTTGTATGCAGGAACTTCAAACTCAAGTTGCCATTCTGGTTGTTTGAATTGTGAAGAGTGTAGTCTACAGGTGCATCTCAATAGATTAGAAAGTTGTGCCTAAGTTAATTTTTTTCAGTAATTCAACTATCTCAGCAAATTAAAATACTTTAGAAGACCAATAAAACAAACAAAACATTTTTAGTGAATTGTTGGCCTTCTGGAAAGTATGTTTCTCCTCTACAATACAGTTTCAGGTTTGGTGATTTTGCTGGCCAGTCAAACACACCAACACCATGTTCATTTAACCAATTTTATTGCTTTTGGCTATGTGAGCAGGTGCAAATCCTGATGGAAATGAAATCAGCATCTTCAAAAAGCGTGCTTCAAAATGTCTTGGTAAACAGGTGCAGTGATGTTAGTTTAAAAAAAAATACAATAGACCTGCAGATGACATTGCAAATCCTCACTGACTGTGGAAACTTAACACTGGACTTCAAGCAACTTGGGCTATGAGCTTCCACCCTTCCTCCAGACCTTTGAAATACAAAACTTTGGACTATTGTCCAGTTCTTCTTCTCCATAGCCCAGGTAATACACCCTCTGATGTTTTCTGTGGTTCAGGAGTGGCTTAACAAGAGGAATATGACAACGGTAGCCAAATTTCTGGTGGCTCTTGATCCCAGCTTCAGTCCATTCTTTGTGAAGTTCACTCATATTCTTGAATCGATTTTGCTTGACAATCCTCATAAGGCACTCAACTCCACTCAACTTTCTGTTAACATGCGTGGATACAACACTCTGTGAACAGACAGCTTCTTTGGCAATGAATGTTTGTGGTTTACCATCCTTATGAAAGGTGTCAGTGATTGTCTTCTGACAACCGTCAGATCATCAGTGTTCCCCAATGATTGTGTAGCCTAGTAAACCAAACTGAGAAACCATTTAAAAGGCTCAGGAAACTTTTGCAGGCATTTTAGGTTGATTAGCTACATGCTTTCACAAGCTCATCACGTTTTCACAAGCTCATCAAAACAAGAGTGGTAAGTGAATCCTCACGGTGAGTAAATGGCTTCTCCTGCATTGTCACTTGCACCGCCTGTCACATGTATAGTTTATCCTTCTCTGTTAGCGATCAGGATTCACGTGATATAAATGCAGGGAAATAGCTAGGCTGACAGAGAAGGTTTTAGAATTAGAGACACGCATCCAAACTTTAATTGAGGACAGTAAGAATGCGAGGGCTGTAGATACTTCTTTGGATGCGACTAGTACAGTGAATCATGTACATTGTTCGGTTCCAGTTTCAGAGCCCCTGCAGCAGGGCAATTGGGTGACCGTGAGGGCGGGTTAGTCGCGGTCAAAACACCGCTCTTCCGCTCCGATTAGAACATCAAACAGGTTCTCCCACTCAGTGACGCACCCACTGAGAAACCTGATCAAAGTGCTCTAGTAATTGGCGATTCTATTGTACGGAACGTGAAAATAGAGACACCAGCCACCGTAGTCCAATGCTTACCGGGAGTGTCTGACATCTTGTCAAATTTAAAAGTGCTGGCTAATGCTAAACGTAAATTTTGTAAGATTGTTATTCACGCCGACGCTTAATGATGTTCGACTTCGCCAGTCGGAGATCACTAAAAATAATATTAAAGAGGTGTGTGAATTTGCAAGCACGATGTCGGACAATGTAATATGCTCCGGTCCCCTCCCTGCTTAACGGGGTGATGAGATTCACAGCAGACTGCTGGGTCTCAATGGCTGGATGTCTAAGTGGTGCCCGCAGAACAACATAGGCTTTATAGACAATTGGATGAGTTTCTGGGGCAGACCTGACCTGTTGAAAAGAGATGGTGTTCATCCCTCCTGGGGTGGTGCTGCTCTTCTATCTAGAAATATGGCATATAGTCTTATAGCTCCAACATGACCAACTAGTGCTCAGGTCAGGAAGCAGACAGACTGGCTAAACCCGACTGGCTGCTAGCTGCTTCACGTCACAAAAGGCAGTTAATTCTCAGCACATTGAGACTCTTTCACCTAGATATCACACTATAGAGACTGTGTCTGTTCCCCGAATTAGAATATGCAGAGAACGTCCAAACCTAATCAAAAGCAATAATTTAATTAATGTCCAACAAATTAAAACTACCTATAATTCAAATAAGCAAACGATAAAACTTGGCTCACTAAATATTAGATCACTTTCCACAAAAGCCCTTTATAAATATGATTTGATCAAAGATCAGAAGCTAGATTTGCTTTGTTTGACAGAAACCTCGCTAAAACCAGATGATTATATTACGCTAAATGAATCTACCTCAAAATTATTTCTATAAAAATGAGCCACGTTTAAAAGGTAGAGGGGGAGGGGTTGCTACAATTTATAACAATATTCTTAGTACTTCTCAGAGGGCAGGCTTTAAGTATAACTCATTTAAAGTTTTGGTGCTGCATATAACATTATCTACAGAATCATGTGTTAGTGATAAATCTTCTGTCATGTTTGTACTGGCTACTGTATACAGGCCACCAGGGCACAGCACAGATTTCATTAAAGAATTTGCAGATTTTCTAACTGAGTTAGTACTGGCCGCAGATAAAGTCTTAATTGTTGGCGATTTTAATATCCATGTTGATAATGAAAAGACTCATTAGGATCAGCTTTCTTAGACATTTTGAACTCCGTTGGGGTTAGACAACACGTCTCTGGACCTACTCATTGTAGAAATCATACTCTAGATCTAATACTGTCACATGGAATGAATGTTAAAATGGTTGAAGTACTGCAGCAAAGTGATGACATTTCAGATCACTATCTAGTCTTGTGTGAACTCTGTATAGTTAAACCTGTAAACTCTGCACCTTATTACAAGTATGGTAGAACCATCACTTCCACCACAAAAGATAGCTTTCTAAATAACCTTCCTGACTTATCTCAATTCCTTAGCTCATCCAATACGACGCAAAAACTTGATGATATAACAGAAACTATGCACTCTCTTTTTTCTAGCACTTTAGATACAGTTGCTCCTTTGCACTTAAAAAAGATAAAAGAAAACAATCTGACTCCATGGTATAATGAAAACACAGGCACCTCTAAAGAGAGCAGCCCGGAAAATGGAGCGCAGGTGGAGAAAACTAAATTAGAAGTATTTCATACTGCCTCATGGAGAGTATGCTGTCATACAGAAAAGCATTAAAAATTGCAAGATCTGATTATTTTTCATCCCTTTTAGAAGAAAACAAACACAACCCCCCGTATTTATTTAGTACAGTAACTAAATTAACAAAAAATAATATTGCTAATATTGCCCAAGAGTATAGCTGCAATGAGTTCATGAATTTCTTTACTTCTAAAATTGATACCATCAGAGATAAAATTGTAACTATGCAGCCACAACTACAGTTTCACATCAGATAGTGAGCTTTAGAACCCCTGAGGAAAAATTACACTCTTTCTCTACTATAGGAGAAGAAGACTTGTACAAACTTGTTAAATCATCTAAACCAGCAACATGTATGTTAGACCCTGTTCCATCTAAACTATTAAAAGATTTGCTTCCAGAAGTCATAGATCCTATTTTGAACATTATTAATTCATCATTGTCATTAGGATATGTTCCCAAAACCTTCAAACTGGCTGTAGTTAAGCCTCTTATTAAGAAACCACATCTTGATCCCAAAGACTTAGTAAGTTACAGACCAATCTCTAATCTCCTTTTCTGTCAAAGATACTAGAAAGGTAGTATCCTCACAACTGTTTTCCTTTTTAGAAAAAAAATGGTGTCTGTGAGGATTTCCAATCAAGTTTTAGACCGTACTACATAGTACTGAGACTGCTCTCATTAGAGTTACTAATGACCTGCTTTTATCATCTGATCGTGGTTTTATCTTGTTATTAGTGCTATTAGATCTTTGCGCTGCTTGATACAATCGATCACAACATTCTCTTGGATAGACTAGAAAACTATGTTGGCATTAGAGGAAGCGCTTTAGCATGGTTTAAATCATATCTATCTGACCGCTATCAGTTTGTAGCAATAAATGAGGAGGTATCATATCGCTCAAAAGTGAAATATGGAGTTCCTCAAGGCTCAGTGCTAGGACCGTTACATTTTCAACCTGTACATGTTACTCTCTGGGAGATATTATCAGAGTCATGGTGTTAGCTTTCACTGCTATGCTGATGATACTCAGCTCTATATTTCAGCGCAGCCTGTTGATACACACCAAATTGAGAATCTAACAGAATGCATAGTCAATATAAAAAGCTGGATGATGAGTAACTTCTTAATGCTAAATTATGAAAAACAGAGGTGCTAATAATTGACCTAAAACCCCACATATAATAATCTAGAACACTGTCTCAACACTTGATGGCTGCTCTGTTAATTCTTCATCATCAGTTAGGAACCTAGGTGTGCTGTTTGACAGCAATCTTTCCTTCGAAAATCATGTTTCTAGCATCTGTAAAACTGGCGTTTTTCCATCTTAAAAATATATTTAAATTACGACCTATGCTTTTCAACCTCTAATGCAGAAATATTAATTCATGCATTTATGACCTCAAGGTTAGATTATTGTAATGCTTTATTGGGTGGTTGTTCTGCACGCTTAATAAACAAACTTCAGCTAGTCCAAAACGCAGCAGCCAGAGTCCTTACTAGAACTAGGAAGTATGATCATATTAGCCCGGTTCTGTCAACACTGCACTGGCTCCCTATCAAACATCGGATAGACTTTGAAATCTTATTAATTACCTATAAAGCCCTGAATGGTTTAGCTCTCAATACTTGAGCAAGCTCTTATCACATTATAGTCCTGCACGTCCGCATGCTTCTCAAAACTCTGGCCATTTGATAATACCTAGAATATCAAAATCAACTGCGGGCGGCAGATCCTTTTCCTATCTAGCACCTAAACTCTGGAACAATCTGCCTAACTCTGTTCGGGAAGCAGACACACTCTGCCAGTTTAAATCTAGATTAAAGACACATCTTTTTAACTTAGCCTACACATAACACACCAACACACTTTTATTACCCAAATCCGTTAAAGGATTTTTAGGCTGCATTACTTAGATTTGCTGGAACCGGGAACACTATTTCCTACAATACGATGTACTCTGTGACATCGTGAAAAGAATGGCGCTACGCTAATATTAGTCCTGTCTCTTTCTCAATCTGTTTTCACAGTTTGTATCCAGACTAGATGGTGGATCAGCACACAGAGATTATGTTCATCAGAGACCAGAACACCTAGATGCGCCCCGTGGACCAATCACCAGATCCTGATGAAGACACACACACACACTAAGTCATTTACACTACCTGACACAGTTGCGTTTAAAATTGAACTGGAAGTTAAGTGCTGGGCGTCCGTCAGAGGAGAACTGACCCCAACTGTGTCTGGTTTCTCCTAAGGTTTTTTTTTTTTTTTCTCCATTCTGCATGGGGTTTTGTTTCCTTGCCGCTGTCGCCTCTGGCTTGCTTGGTTGGGGACACTTAACTTCTAGTGATTATCGTTGAATTGACTACAGAGACCGCCTCTGCATTTAATTAGAAATTGGTCACTCTCGTCATTATACATCCCTGTCATTATTCTGTACAGTGCTTTGATGCAACCTGTGTTGTTAAAAGCGCTATATAAATAAAAATGATTGATTGATTAGCTGATTGGCGTGTCGCTCTGATTCTTGTTGAAATAGTGAATTGGTGAGTTTTTGTTAAAAGTGAGCCAAAATCATCACATTAAAAGAACCAAAGACTCAAACTACTTCAGTCTGTGTGCACTGAATTTATTTAATACAGGAGTCTCATAATTTGAGTTGAATTACTTTTTCACAACATTCTAATTTATTGAGATGCACCTGTACATTAATATATTTATATGAAGTTTTCAAATAAGCTTAAATTACTTGATTAGCTGAGTCAGGTGTGTTTGATTGGGATTGCATCACTCTGTCCAGGAACTGAGTATTCACTGGTACTTGCAGCATTATTTTGTCATGCAGCTACCGGCAGTTGTGTTTTGGTCAACTGTTCCTTTAATGGTTATTGTAAATTCTACAATTGAGGAGATAGCACTCGCTTGTAAATGAGTAAAACATGGAAAAATATGACAAAACAGATGGCTAATGCCAAAGTGTTCTAGCTATTTATTTAAAATAAAAGCAGCCACAGCAAAAATTCAGTAGGTTAATGAAATGTAACTCTAATATATAAAAATCAATTTGAAATAAGTGTTTCAGATAGTGACATGCCAATAAAAAATTTGACATTTTTTAATGGTACATTCACCGAGGAATCAGAGAGGGAAAAAAGTTTCCAACCCTTTGGTTCAAAGGTTAGCACAAACACAAGTACAAATTTGGAAAGGTGGTGGCGCTACAGAGATTTCCAGTGATTAGTGAGGTTAAAATGTTCTTCATCTCTATGCCAAATGTCACAACTTTTATCATATGGTTCAACGGGCTGCCCTTGACTTCCAGATCAGAATAAGAACAACGGATACAATAGATGTCTATGCTCATTGGGTGTATTTAAGAGCATTAACGGATACAATCAACCTTTAGTGACTGGACTATAATTAAACATTTAATTCAATTTACACAGTGTTACAAATGGAGATCTGCTTTAAATCACAACATGCTTTTGTGTCTCTCTAACATGCATCACCGCATCGCCCAGGAGCCGCTTGTGAAGATCTGCATCCTCCACCAATTGCAAACAATAATAAACACACACAGAGCAGTTCTCTAAACTCTCATGATCATCATTTGACTGATATATTGTTGTAACAGTGCAGTCGATACTGTACCTTTATATCTTCAGGTTTCTTTAGCAAAACTTTTCTAGTCAAAACACAAAACCGATGGTCACACAGAGCAGAAGGACCACCAAGATAATCATCATGATTTCCAGTCCCCTGAAGATGATCTACAGGTGGATAAAGAGCGGATTGTCAAGTCACCCTAAAGTCTGTAAGACATATACATTGGTGCTTTTTGTAAAGGAACTACTAATATACATTTGGAAGAAGATTTAACATCCAGTGCATATAATGCACCATCTAAAGATAATAAAAAGATAATCATTACTCTCATTCTTTGTATGACAGACAGATCTCTTTTTTTTCCACTTCCTTCATCGTTAGGTGAATGATAATTGCAGAGCCCTCTATATTCATTATAATCATTTGCAAGATCCACTGAATACACCACAACAGTTATGACAGCCAATGCTATATTGACTCCATTCAGGATCATCCCCATTATTATTATAAAATGCAAACAGTATATATATAATAACTGTGTGTGTGGAAAAACTTTGGGACCTGTCAAAACACAAATGCCTTTGATAGACACTTACCAGAGAAGAAGTGGGAAAATTAGCTGCAAGAATACATACGATTCCGGATAAAAGGACCTATAATAAACAAGAGCAAACATAATACATGTGCAACCAAAGTTTTTTTTCCTTCCGATTAAAAAAAAAAAGAATTATGCTTTTTGACATTGCTTTTTGACATTGCCCACACTTACAGTATATATGTTGAAAATATCTACATTCATGTGTTTTTTCTTCTATATATTTATGCATGTGTTTGCATATATTTATGTATGTTTTTATGCTTATATAGCCTATACATAATAAATATACAGAACACACACACACACACACACACACATATATTATGTAAACAAAAACTTTACATTGGATGTAATTAAGCATGATTAATTGCAGTTATTGTATGTTTAGTATTTTCTCCACAAATTTGATGTTTTGTAATAATAATATCTTGATATCATTTCTGCCCTGGAATACTTTTTTGTAGGTGTTTCAAAACATTTATTAATTCTATCTAAAGCATTCAAAAAACACAAGACCTGAAAGACATTTTCCAATTAATGTAAATGTCTGACTCACTCCAAAAGCTGTGTGGACGTCCTTCAGCTTCCCTTTCATACCCTGAGATACAGAGCACACTGGACTGTAGCACAGAAAGCCCAGAATCTGACACTTAAATTATTGTTCAGCAAATATTATTATTAAGCAATGTTGTTAATAATATTAAATGTTATGCTATTTACATTCCACAATGTTGAAAATCCTACAAAATAAAGGGTTTCAGGGTCAATCAGTGAGTGAGAATGTGCACACCTACTGCAATGACAGCAGGAGATACATTTTTATGTAATACTTAATAAATATATACGATCATGGCAGGTTTCCAACAGTTTCAGTGCATCTTTTGTATTATATTAATTTGCATATAATTTTATATTAACGCTTTGCAACTACAAACTGGATCTAAAGGTTGCAGCTTAGTCCTAATGATTTTTTTTGAGGATCCAAATACATAAATTGCATGCCATGTTCTCAACACATTAGGCGTTTTAAAAAACATTTTAATGCATCTCACTGCATCTTAACCTAATTGTGAAAATTATATTAAGCATCTTAAATCTTAGCTTTTATTTTAATGTTTAAATCAAACCAACTCAAAAAGGTTTTAGTAAATCAGAAGGTCTGAAAATCAAAATATCAAAAATGTATTTTGTGGCAGTCTTGTAAATGTGTGAACATTCATATCCTCAGATGCAAAACACACTAGACTGCAAACAGGCTTGTAACATAACTTTTATTTATTAGAAATAGAAACTGAAATTATTAAATTGCATAAGTATTCATACCCCTATCTGGCATATACTATACAGTTAAACCAATAGACATGAAGAATACACCAATAGATTTGCAGAAGGCCACTTAAGTGGTTGATAGTGGTCTTATATCAATATAACATTTTTCTAATGTCATTAAAGGCACAACTCATCCCCAAATACAAACTGAAACTTTCGTTTTGTGGACATTGTATTATCAAAATAACAATTTTCCAGAGGCTACAGCATTGTGTATCCTATTGAGTTTTGAATGGCCTTTCCAGACTATAAAAGTAATTAAAAAAAAAAAAAAAGAATCTTCTTCACTTATTAGTAAAGTGTGTATATCAGAGACATAAGTTATGTGTGAAATAATTTTTAAAACTGCTGCTCTTTCAACTTTATTTGCAACCAGTTGGTAACTCTATGCATGTATACATTTTTCATTAGTTTTCAACAGTTTTTCATTGTTGTACAAAGGAACACTTAGTAGAGAAGCTTAAAAAACATTAAAAGATGAAAAGGGTTGATGCCAGTGCTGAAGTCATTTATTTTTATATAAGCCCCAAAGAACACAACAAAAAATTAACAAAGTAATAAAAAAGTAACACCCGCTATTGTAAACGAAGAAAGATCAACGATGACACTTTTGTAAAAGGAAAACAAATCTAATTTAGCAGTGTTGTGAATGGAGCTGATCTGCTTTAAACCATTTCACTCCGATACTGAGACACAAAATGCCATTGCATTACAGAGAGTAGGTTTGATTATTTTTGTGTGTTTATCTCACACACGGCACCAGCGGCGCGCGTTTCCAGCAGCGGCTTGTCAAGTTCTGGATCCTCCACCGACTGAAAACCCCAAACAGACAATCATGAACACAGAAGAGTCCTCTGATCACGGTGGGTTTGACTGATTGATTGTTTTAAAGTACCTTTTCATCTTCCTCCTTCTTGCACAAAGCTTTCCCGGTCAACACGCAGAAACTGATGCTCACGCAGATCTGAAGGACCGACAGCACTATCATCATGATATCTAGTCCTCTGAGGACCATCTAGAGGTGGGTAAAGAGTAGAGCGTCAACTTAATAAAAAAAGGAAAATCATCTATTAAGCCCTTTAAGACATTTACAATAAATGAATAAAACAGCAGCTGCCCTTTATGCTTTCCCTCAGAAACCGGCTTTTGCAAAAGTTCTTAAAATGTGGGTATGTTTGGAAGACGATTCGATCTGCTGTAGCTAGTCTTACATTGGCTAAAGACAAGAAAGATAATCATTACCTTGGTAACATTCCTGTAGTCCAGACACAGCTCTCTTCTCCGATTTCCTTCAGGACCATAAGCATAGACGTTGTAATTTTCACAGCTGTACCTTGTATGCATATTTGCCATGTCCACTGTGTACAGTACAACAGCTGTGATAGTGAAGAATGCAGCACTGACTATATTTAGAATGATCCCATTTCTCAGCTGTAAAAAAAAAAAAAAAAAAAATTAAATAATATTATATATAATTTATATATATATGTGTGTGTGTGTGTGTGTATATATATATATATATATATATATATATATATATATATATGTGTGTGTGTGTGTGTGTGTGTGTATATATGTCACGTCTTTTGACTTTTTATTGTTTTTGTCGTGTGCCATGTGTTCCGCTTAACCTACTTTTTAGTTAACTGTCTTCAGCTGTGTATAGTTAATTTAGTCATTTACCCGTGTATTTAAGTCCTGTGATTTCAGTTTTTTGTCCGATTTCAGTTGTTTGTCCGATCTCGCCTATTTGGCGTGTGGCTTTATTTTACCTTTATGCTAGTTGTGTGCTCTCCTGCTTACCACACCATATGATATATATATATATATATATATATATATATATATATATATATATATATATATATATACAAACCAGCAGAAACACAAATGCCTTTAATAGACACTTACCAGACAAGAAGAGGGAAACTTCGCCATGAGGATGCATACGATTCCAATTACAATGGACTATAATAATAATAATACAAAATGAGCATATCAGTACTTTTTAACCGGCATTGCACAATATTAATTGATTTCTAAACATAATAATTATCAAAATAAGACTTGTCGTACCACACTACCAATCCAAAAGGGCACGTTGGCCATCGTATACACGTTCAAGTAAAACCCGAGACTTATGAACACAATCCCCACAACAATATTGAGGACGCCAATTATCATGTGCACAACCTATGGAACAAAAGAACAATACGGTTAAGAACATTCCAGTTTTGTGCTCTCATTTTTGCTGTCAGTGTGGACAAACATATAAACGAGTATTTGCGCAATGTTTCCAAAATACTTCTTTTGTAGCTGTATAATTAGCCGTATATTCCAAAACGAACACTATTAGCTAATCCAAAACCTGCACATAATGTTTCTGTACGGAGCTCCTTATAGGCGACATAGTTACTAAGGGAAAAATGAGAGGAAATACGGTATTTCAGCAGTTTTGCTTTTTCTCTCAAACCTTTTCCTCCCCCCAAGACACTTTGCGCTTGCTTATCCACCGATATGCATTCCTCTTACGCCATGTTCTTTCCGTCACAAAAGAATGAAAGCTTGTTTTTGCCATGGAAAAAAAGAAAAATAAAAGTAATAGAGACTCCTTATCTTACAATTCTGAGTTTATACCTCATAATCTTTCTCAAAATGGTCAACTCTGACTTTTCTGTTTTTGTTTACAAATAAAAATAATGAACTGCCAAATTTGTCTTACAATACTTACAAGACTCGCGTTTTTTTTCTCCTTGCATCTAGGTTTTTAACGTAAAAAATGGTAATTTTGACTTTTGTCTCACAGTTCGTAATTTTCCAAATGCAAGATTTTCCAACTTTTTATTTTCATCTTGTTTTATCATTTTTCATTTTTATCCTGTGGTGGAAACAAAGCAAAGCTTCTTGGGTGAACGCACAGGTGAATAAATGCAAAGTTTCTTAGTGAAAACAACATTTTACTAAAACCATGTCCCTTAGGGGGGGCTCCATAAGTTTATGAAAATAATAATAAATTCTACTAACATTATGAAACGTAAAAACATTGTATGCAAAAAAAAACTAAACAATCCAAAGTGCCTGAAAATATGTATTTCGAATTAATGTAAATGTCTGACTCACTCCAAAAGCTGTGTGGACGTCCTTCAGCTTCCCTTTCATACCCTGAGATACAGAGCACACTGGACTGTAGCACAGAAAGCCCAGAATCTGACACAGTACGGGCCATTTGCTCTTTGGGTTTGAGGTGACGCTGATGACCGTCAGTCCTTCACCCTGAGACACCGTCACGGTCATGACGAAGATGGGAGCGATGGACTCAAACCTTCCAGTAGATAACAATGGCCAAACCTGTTTGTTAAAAGCATGAAATAATAAGAACAGCAAATTATTATTATTAGGAAAATCTGTTTTCAAGTGCGTACCATAACAGAAGCAGGGGAAAAAAAGAACTTTTGGGTTTTTGGGTGATAGCACACAAATGTAATATTCTACACAGCATGCTTGATTATCAAAACAGCATTGCTGACTTAAGTTTTGCCGCCTACATAAAAGTTTTATGTAGGTGCCTACTTGAAATAACAATACAAAAATCTAGTTTCCTATAAGGAAGTTTTGGTGGCAGCCTGTTTGTTCAGTTGTTCACCACATTTTATACTTTCTGCTCTTTATCATTTTTGATTTACGAGTATATTAAATTACTGAAAGAAATCTTGAGGAATACCACGTTACCTTTAACTCACCTTTCGTGGCTCGTCTGAGGCTCAGTGCAGAGGAGAGGAAATTTCACGACGCTTTTGGAGAATTTTTTTTTTTTTTTTTGAAGGAGGAGTTTAAATTTTTCCTGCAGTGACTTCCTTGTGAACTGTAAACAAGTATAACAGGTATTTTGTTAACGAATTTGTGTGCTGTTTAGTAGGCCTGCTCGAAGACGTGAGACCTTAACAATAATAAAAATGCTTCTTGCCTTCACTCCACGACGTTGAAAATCCTGTGAACGAAAGATTTTCAAAGAACCTAAGGTTTCTGTAAATGATTGTGTCACATCTCTGGACTCTTTTGTTATTGTTTTTGTCTCGCAACATGTGCTCCCTGTGCCCTGCCTTCCCTCCATGTTAATTATATCATTTTCTTCAGCTGTGTCTTGTTCATTTAGTTAATTTCCTCGTGTATTTAGTCCTGTGTGTTTTGAGTTCACGTTGTCCGATCGTCAATGTCCCTACGTGATTTCTGTCCTGCCTGCTTGCCTGCCTGCCTGCTTGCCTGCTTGCCTGCCTGCCTGCCTGCCTGCCTGCCTGCCTGCCTATTTCATCCCTACGTAGATTAAAACACTTTATTTTCATTTATACTCGTTGTTTGCTCTCGTGCTTACCACACACGTGACAGTACGATCTGACCACAAAAGTAAATAGCGCGTATTTCCTTTTTTTTTTTTTGTTGTCAACGATTCCCCCTTATGACGACCCCAACTTCTCATCCTCCTGCTGGAGCAGGAGGATCGCTTCAAGGGCTATACAAAGGACTTCCTCGCCTCGTGAACGACTTGCGCTACCCGGACAGCTTCTCTGCTCGATCCATTTCCCAGGACTAAACACCACCACACGAGCGGTTGTCCGGAGACGGCCCTCGAGAGAGCATCGCCGCTTACATCGAGTGGGTGCTGGTGTCCTGCAAATCGTCAATGACTGTTGCGCTGGAGGACAACGACACCAGCCCCACTCAGGATCCAGAGCCCAGCTCATCCCTGTGGGATAATCCTATGTAGTGAAGCTACATAATAATGTTCCACAGTTGGAGTCCCCGATACTGTTTCGGTCCAGCAGGGGCACTGTGGGGGAGAACAATAAAGGAGGGCTAAGTTGAAAGTCATGAAGAGTTTGTGTGCTGTTTTACTCACATTATACACTAGATAACACGACATGGTGTCAGAGTAGGATACTCTAAGAGGCTTGCAGCAGTTTTTTTGAAGCGCTGGTGAAGTTATAAGTTGTAAGTGAAGTCGCTGTCATGGAGCAAGCGCAAGAAGTCAACAAGCTCCAGGTGATGCAACAGCTGGGGGAGAGAGCTGCCCACGCCGGCCTGTGTGCTACATTTAGCATCCAGCCACCTGAGCCATTCAACTTCACCAAACCCCACGAATGGGAAAAATGGATTAGACGGTTTGAACGCTTTCCGTCAGGCCAGCAATCTTCACACTTCCTTGCAAGACAATCAAATAAATACTCTCATGTGTACTGTATGGGCGATGAAGTGGATGATATTTTAAAAGGATTAAATTTGACAAACGAATACATGCAATAATACGACACAGTGAAGGAGGGGTTTCACACATTCTTTGTAAAGAAAAATGTCATCTACGAAAGGGCACGCTTTAATATGAGAAAACAAGGGGAAAACGAGTCGCCGGTCACGACTTTTTGCGTGACTGCATTGTTTTCCTTGGCAGAGCACTGCAAATATGGACCATTGCATGACGAACTCATCAGGGACAGGTTAGTCGTTGGTTTGAATGATTTACGTCTGTCAGAGCGAATGCAGCTAGATAAAGATCTAACGCTGGAAAAGCTATTGACATGGCAAGACAGACCAAAGCAGTTAAGCAGCAGCAGAGTAACCTGCGTGGTGAATGTGCTGCTAAAACACATGGCTCTGTAGACAGAATCATAAGCAGAAACAAACCATCTCACAACAGGCAAAGAGTTAAAAGCGCCATGGAGCTAAAGAAAATTTAAACAGTCACAGTCAAGATGCCATAAGTGTGGAAAAAGCCTATTTCACCCAAAAGCACATTGCCCTGCAAATACAGTACTGTGTCATGCCTGTGGGAAAAGGGTCACTACCAAAAGTTTGTGTTTCATCCAGAAAGGTGAACAAGATCCAAGAACAGGACCCTGGAATATTTTTAGGCACTGTTATCGCGGAAGGGGACCCCTGGCTAATTGATATCAAAATTAAAGATTGTGAGGTGCAGTTCAAAATTGACACAGGTGCTGATGTCACTGTTATGCCAGACCACATGTTCCGTGACATTTTTAAGGACGGTAAGAAACCTGCACTCCAGAGAGTGACTAAGCCCCTACTTGGACCTGGGTGTGCACCGCTTAATGTGATTGGAGTTTCAAACATGCTACTTCAGAAAGGTGACAAGCATATACTAGAGGAAGTGTATGTTGTTAAGAGTCTGCATTCAGCACTGCTAGGCAGACCTGCCATCACCAAACTGGGACTTGTCACACGTGTTGATGACAAAAGCATACACACTTTGCAAGAACGTTATCCAAAGTTGTGCAGTGGGCTAGGACTGTTACAGAGATCGTACACTATTAAACTGAGCCCTGGAGCTGTCCCATATTCGCTCAAAACTCCACGGCGCATCCCTCTTCCACTCATGCCAAAAGTTAAAAAGGAACTACAACGCATGGAGAGTTTGGGGGTCATAAGCAGGGTTGAAGAACCGACTGAGTGGTGTGCAGGCATTGTTGTAGTGCCTAAAAAAGTCAGGCGTCGACTTAACAAAGCTAAATGAATCGGTGTGAAGGGAAAAATACATTCTTCCCTCTGTTGAACAGACCCTCGGACTGTTAGCGGGAGCTACTGTTTTTAGTAAGCTCGATGCAAACATGGATTTTGGCAAATCCTCTAGCTGAGCAGTCCGCCAAGCTGACAACTTTCATAACACCGTTTGGGCGGTACTACTTCAATCGACTGCCCTTTGGTATCGCATCGGCACCTGAACAGTTCCAAAATCGTATGGTAACTGAAGTCACTGAGGGTCTGGATGGAGTGGTCTGTCACATGGACGATGTAGTTGTGTGTGGGCATTCTCAAGAGGAGCATGATACACGCCTTCACGCGTACTGCAAAAGATGGAAAATGCTGGCGTTACCCTCAACTTAGACAAATGTGCCTTATCACAGCATGAAGTCAAGTTTCTCTGACATATTATCTCAGACTCAGGAGTGTAACCAGACCCAGCTAAGACTGTTGCCGTTCAAAAGATGCCTGAGCCACCAAACATCAGCGAGCTCAGGAGCTTTCTTGGGATGATCAACCAGCTGGGAAAATTTATCCCCCATCTGGCTGAAAAAGATAAACCCCTCAGGGATCTTCTGTCCAAGAAAAACAGTTGGTTCTGGGGGGAAGCACAAGTCAAAGCTTTTCAAGATCTGAAAAAAGACTTGTCATCTGCACCAGTACTGACTCTGTACGATGCAAATAAGCCAATCAAAGTATCCGCAGATGCATCATCGTATGGACTGGGTGCAGTCCTACTGCAATGAGAGGGTAACGACTGGAGGCCTGTTGCCTATGCATCGCGGTCTTTAACCCCTGTTGAGCAAAGATATGCGCAGGTAGAAAAGGAGGCCCTTGGGCTGACCTGGGCATGTGAGAGATTTCGTGACTTTTTGATTGGCCAACACTTTTTGATGGAAACTGACCATAAACCCTTACTGAGTCTTTTAGGTGGTCAAGAACTGGACGCCTTACCTCCCCGCATCCAAAGCTTCCGGATGAGATTGATGCGTTATTCATACGAGATGTCACATGTTCCTGGGAAGAGCCTCTGGACTGCAGACACTGCTGTCAAAGAGAACACGGATGATGAGCTCATGGAGAGCACTAACATTTATGTGGACAATATTGTGGAGCATCTCCCGGCAAGCCAATCATTCCTGGACAACCTGAGAGAACTCCTCAAATCAGACAGTGTGTGCACAAATGTCATGAGAATGTGTCAAGAGGGGTGGCCCGAGTCTGGTCGTTGCACTGGGGCTGAGAAACTCTACTGGTCTGAACGAGCTTACCTGTCAGTCCACGATGGTCTTCTTCTAAAAGGTACAAGACTTGTTATTCCCTCTGCATTGCGAAATGATGTCCTCGCAAGGCGGCACGAAGGACACCAAGGAGTGGCTAAATGCAGGGAACGTGCACGGCAGAGTGTGTGGTGGCCAGGACTTAATCAGCAATTGAACAAGCTGGTCTTGAAATGCCACGCCTGCATCAAAGAGCGCACCAATCACACTGAACCGTTGATCCCAACAGAGTTTCCTGAGAGGCCCTGGCAAAAGCTGGGGACAGATCTGTTTGTCTTGAAAGGGAAAACATATCTTTTAGTTGTGGATTACTACTCTCTGTATATGTTGAGGTGGCAAACCTTTCACTCACCAGCTCTGCAGATGTCATTATGCACCTGAAATCTATTTTCGCACGTCACGGCATTCCAGAGACTGTAGTGAGCGACAATGGGCCACAATTTTCATCCAGCACTTTCACAGAATTCGCAGCTACTTACGGATTCAAACATGTTACCAGCAGTCCAAAGCATCCATGTAGCAATGGAGAGGCTGAACGGGCTGTACATACTATAAAACAACTTTAAAAAAAAACACAAGATCCTTACTTTGCTTTACTGTCGTACAGATCAACTCAGCCCAGCTGCTAATGGGACGCCGTCCTCGAACCACTGTGCCAACTCTTCCCAGTTTGCTGGATCCTTCCTTACCTGATGGCACCACTGTACATGCTCGGGAAAATGAGAAAAGAAGTGCAGATATGAGATGTTTCAATAAACGCCATCGGGTGCAAGACCTCCACAAGCTCTCACCTGGTGATCAGGTGTGGGTCACGGATCAAAAGGTGTCAGAACTGTGGTGAGAGAACATTTCATGCCACATTCTTATCAGGTGGATGTGCCTCAAGGTGCTGTTCGTAGGAACCGTCATTTCCTTATTCCTATGAATACAAAGGAGGGTGATTGTGACACAATAGTTGGTTCCCAGTTGACCAAGAATATCACAGAGACAAAAACACCTTTGACACCTCAAACATGTCCTGCCAGTCCCAAAGGAGCAGTAACCAGAACCAAATCTGGGAGAGCAGTTGTGAAACCGAAAAAGGCTGGATTTATAGTAATTTTGTTGTATAGTAAAGACAGTTTTCACAGTGACAGGAGCCCCGAAGAAGAGGGGAGAGTTAAAACAGTTGTTGTAATGTGAAAAAAACAAGAGGTGTAATTGGTGGTAATATGTTGTTCATAAAGATGTGAACACTTTTAAGGCAGTGTTCATCATTATAAAACATGTTGGTTTACATTGTTGTGCTGTGTTCTAAGGATCTCTGGTAAGAGCAAAATACCAGTTATTTTTTGTTTCATTGTTTTCTCTGTGTTAAAAAGGGAGATGTGGGATAATCTATGTAGTGAAGCTACATATTAATGTTCCACAGTTGGAGTCCCGATACTGTTTCTTTGTCCAGCAGGGGGCACTGTGGGGGAGAACAAAGGAGGGTTAAGTTGAAAGTAATGAAGAGTTTGTGTGCTGTTTTACTTACATTATACACTAGATAACACGACAATCCCTTCACGAGTACGTCAGACCAGGTGCGTGAGCCAGCAACAGAGCTCGCCGCAGGGGAGACAGCCGACTGCAATGAGAGCACGGAGTGGAGCTCCGCCCACTGCACATCGGTTGAGGATGAGTTGATCATCCACCTGGGGCTGCTGGATCTACAAGAGGAGCTGGACGATGGACATAGACTGGGCACCTCCCCTGTATCCTGAGTCCGTAAGCCCGCTGGTTCCGCCCAGCCGTCCCGTAAGCCTGCTGGTTCCACCCAGCCGTCCCGTAAGCCCGCTGGTTCCGCCCAGCCGTCCGCCTGCCTCAAGGAATGCACCCAAGAGACTGTTCCCGTGGTCCGTTGCAGTGCCCGCGCCTGTTCGCTCCGTCCCGCTCAGTGCCCGCGCCACGTGCCCTCCTCCAGTGCCCACGCCCCATGCGCCTCCAGTTTTCCCCACCTCCACACTGGTCCGCCACGTCGATGGATCCCAGCAGCCCTGTGCCATCCTCAGCTCACCAACTGCCTCCCTGCCTCGCCGCCCTGCCTCCACCTCCCACTCCATCTGGTCATACCCGTTGGCTCCCCGCCATGGGCTCCCAGCAGCCTCCACCGTGGTCCATCCTCAGCTCCGCCTTGGTCTGTTGCTCGCCGTTGCGGGATTCTGCTCCGGCCTCTCCATCCATCCACGGCTCAGTGAGGATCCTCGCCCTCCCGCTTCACCTCAGTCCTCTGTCGCCTGGCTCTGCAGCTCCATCTCCCCCTCAGGGCCCGCGTCGCCTTCTTGACCTCCAGCGCCTCGGCGTCACCCTGGTTCTTCGGGCTCCGCCTCGGCTCCAGTCTCATCACCCTGCCACCGTGGTCCATCCCCATGGAGTCCGCGGCTGTTCCTCCTCCTTGGCACTGTTGTCGACCATCCACCACAGCTGAGCTCTGGATCTCTCCTGCTCGGACTCCTCCTCCATCCCACCCTGGCTCCTCCCTCCATCTGTTCCTCCCTGGACTCCGCCCCTCTCCTGGGGCTTCCACTGAAGATCCTGTATCCCCAGTCCTAGTCATTTTGTTTTTGTTGATGTTACTCTTTGCGAGGCGCACCTTCCGGCCCTGCCTTCCCTCCATGTTAATTATATCATTTTCTTCAGCTGTGTCTTGTTAATTTAGTTAATTTCCTCGTGTATTTAGTCCTGTGTGTTTTGAGTTTACGTTGTCCGATCGGTCCCCACGTGATTTCTGTCCTGCCTGCCTGCATTTATATTGTTTATTTCATCCCTACGTAGATTCGCTTTTTTTCATTTATACTCGTTGTTTTTCTCGTAACCAAATGACAGATTGATTTCTGTAGGCATGTAAACAGCGCCCGTCTATCTGATATTTTACAGGAGTAAGAGGTTTATATAATGCGTACATTTAGACCTCGTTGCACAGACAAGGATAAGGGTGAAACCAGTTAGGCAATAGTTTCATTAGAACAGTATTTTTTTTTTTTGCTTTTAAATAAAAATGCTGCATTTTGATTTTTGTTTATAAACAACAACCTTGACAAAAAGTGCGATTTTCTTGGTTTTTAGATTTTAATTTTGAAAACAGGAGGTATTTTTTTAAAGGTTAAAGTAGCTTTAATATGCACTACTACATTTGGCAAATGAAAGCCTTAAGACGCTATTGTCATGTGTTTTCTGCAATTAATTAGTTTAATTAGTTAGTTAGTTAATTAATTAATTAGTTTTATTTAATTAGTTTTTTTTTGGGCAAATTGCAACCTAGTTGGTAACTATAGTTAAATGTATGTGGTAACACTATACATTTTTCATTAGTTTTCAACAGTTTTTGTATTGTTGTACAAAGGAACACTTAGTAGAGAAGCTTAAAAAAACATTAAAAGATGAAAAGGGTTGATGCCAGTGCTGAAGTCATTTATTTTTATATAAGTAGCCCTGGCACAAAGAACACAACAAAAAAATTAACAAAGTAATAAAAACACTGTAACACCCGCTATTGTAAACGAAGAAAGATCAATGATGACACTTTTGTAAAAGGAAAAACAAATCTAATTTAGCAGTGTTGTGAATGGAGCTGATCTGCTTTAAACCATTTCACCGATACTGAGACACAAAAGTGAGTAAAATGTGCCATTGCATTACAGAGAGTAGGTTTGATTATTTTTGTGTGTTTATGCATCTCAACTTAATTTGCGTATATAATTTTATAACGCTTGCAAACTACAAACTGGATCTAAAGGTTGCACTTAGCGGCGCGCCTTTGCCAGCAGCGGCTTGTCAAGTTCTGGATCCTCCACCGACTGAAAAAACCAACCCCAAACAGACAATCATGAACACAGAAGAGTCTTGTAAATGTGTGAACATTCATATCCTCAGATGCAAAACAGTGAGTTTGAACTGATTAGAAATAGAAACTGATTGTTGTAATAGTGAACAGTTAAACCAATAGACATGAAGAATGATGAGAAGATTGAGTGGTTGATATACAGTACCTTTTCATCTTCCTCCTTGAAACTTTCTTTTGTGGACAAAAATAACTTTCCCGGTCAACACGCAGAAACTGAATGGACTGCTCACGCAGATCTGAAGGACTTTCACAGCACTATCATCATGATATCTAGTCCTCTGAGGACCATCTAGAGGTGGGTAAAGAGTAGAGCGTCAACTTAATAAAAAAAAGTAGGAAAATCATCTATTAAGCCCTTTTGTTGTGAAGACATTTTTAAAACCATTTCACAATAAATGAATAAAACAGCAGCTGCCCTTTTATGCTTTCTCGTCCGGCACCAGCGGCGGCGTCTTCCAGCAGAAACCGGCTTTGCTGGATCCTCCACCACTGAAGAAAACCCCAAACAGACAATCATGCAAAAGTTCTTAAAATGTGGGTTTGGTATGTTTGGAAGACGATTCATCTTCCTCCTCTGCTTTCCCGTAGCTAGTCTTACATTGTCTAAAGACAAGAAAGATAATCATTACCTCGGTGACATTCCTGTAGTACAGACACAGCTCTCTTCTCCGATTTTCTTCAGGATCATAACCATAGACGTTGTAACTTGAATAGCCATAACTGCGGCTTTCCACAGCTGTACTCTGTATGCATATTTGTCATGTCCACTGTGTACAGTACAACAGCTGTGATAGCGAATGCAGCACTGACTATATTTAGAATGATCCCAATTGTCAGCTGTAAAAAAAAATAAATAAAAATAAAATAAATAATATTATATATAATTTATATATATATGTGTGTGTGTGTATATATATATATATATATGTGTATATATATATATCTTTGGACTTTTTATTGTTTTTGTCGTATATATGTGTTCCGTTTGACCTACTTTTAGTTAACTGTCTTCAGCTGTGTGTAGTTAATTTAGTCATTTACCCGGTGTATTTAAGTCCTGTGATTTCAGTTCTATTTGTCCGATCTTAGTTAACTTTATTTCAGCTGTGGCTTTAATTTAGTCATTTACCCGGTGTATGCTAGTTGTGTGCTCTCCTGCTTACCACACCTCGTGATATTTATATATATATATATATATATATATATATATATATATATATATATATATATATATATATATATACAAACCAGCAGAAACACAAATGCCTTTAATAGACACTTACCAGACAAGAAGAGGGAAACTTCACCATGAGGATGCATACGATTCCAATTACAATGGACTATAATAATAATAATAATAATAAATGAGCATATCAGTACTTTTTAACCGGCATTGCACAATATTAATTGATTTCTAAACATAATAATTATCAAAATAAGACTTGTCGTACCACACTACCAATCCAAAAGGGCCCGTTGGCCATCATATACACGTTCAGTAAAACCCGAGACTTATGAACACAATCCCCACAACAATATTGAGGACGCCAATTATCATGTGCACAACCTATGGAACAAAAGAACAATACGGTTAAGAACATTCCAGTTTGCTGTCAGTGTGGACAAACAAATAAACGAGTATTTGCGCAATGTTTTCAAAATGCTTCTTTTGTAGCTGTATAATTAGCCGTATATTCCAAAACGAACACTATTAGCTAATCCAAAACCTGCACATAACGTTTCTGTACGGAGCTCCTTATAGGCGACATAGTTACTAAGGGAAAAATGAGAGGAAATACGGTATTTCAGCAGTTTTGCTTTTTCTCTCAAACCTTTTCCTCCCCCCAAGACACTTTTATGCTTGCTTATCCACCGACATGCATTCCTCTTACGCCATGTTCTTTCCGTCACAAAAGAAGGAAAGCTTGTTTTTGCCATGGAAAAAAAGAAAAATAAAAGTAATAGAGACTCATTATCTTACAATTCTGAGTTTATACCTCATAATCTTTCTCAAAATAGTCAACTCTAACTTTTTGTTTTTGTTTACAAATAAAAATAATGAATTGCCAAATTTGTCTTACAATACTTACAAGACTCGCGTTTTTTTTTTCTCCTTGCATCTAGGTTTTTAACGTAAAAAACGGTAATTTTGACTTTTGTCTAACAGTTTGTAATTTTCCAAATGCAAGATTTTCCAACTTTTTATTTTCATCTTGTTTTATCATTTTTCACTTTTATCCTGTGGTGAAACAGTGCAAAGCTTCTTGGGTGAACGCACAGGAAGTGAATAAATGCAAAGTTTCTTAGTGAAAAACGACAGTTACTCGAGTGAATCCGAAAGCATTGGCATGAACTTTTTTTCCCATTTGACCAAAACCATGTCCCTAAATTTATGAAAATAATAAAAATTCTACTAACATTGTGAAACATTGAAAACGCTTGTATGCAAAAAAACAACCCAAAGTGCCTGAAAATATGTGTATTTATGTAATTAATGTAAATGTCTGACTCACTCCAAAAAGCTGTGTGGACGTCCTTCAGCTTCCCTTTCATACCCTGAGATACAGAGCACACTGGACTGTAGCACAGAAAGCCCAGAATCTGACACAGTACGGGCCATTTGCTCTTTGGGTTTGAGGTGACGCTGATGACCGTCAGTCCTTCACCCTGAGACACCGTCACGGTCATGACGAAGATGGGAGCGATGGACTCGAACCTTCCAGTAGATAACAATGGCCAAACCTGTTTGTTAAAAGCATGAAATAACAAGAACAGCAAATTATTATTATTAGGAAAATCTGTTCACAAGTGCGTACCATAACAGAAGCAGGGGAAAAAAAGAACTTTAACTGTTTTTTTGGTGATAGCACACAAATGTAATATTCTACACAGCATGCTTGATTATCAAAACAGAAGTTTTGCCACTTACATAAAAGTTTTACGTAGGTGCCCACATGAAATAACAAAGCAAAAATTTCCTATAAGGAAGTTGTGGTGGCAGCCTGTTTGTTCAGTTGTTCACCACATTTTATACTTTCTGCTCTTTATCATTTTTGATTTACGAGTATATTAAATTACTGAAATGAATCTTGAGGAATACCACGTTACCTTTAACTCACCTTTCGTGGCTCGTCTGAGGCTCAGTGCAGAGGAGAGGAAATTTCACGACGCTTTTGGGGAATTTTTTTTTTTTTTTTTTTTTTTTTGAAGGAGGAGTTTTAATTTTTCCCTGCAGTGACTTCCTTGTGAACTGGAAACAAGTATAACAGGCATTTTGTTCACGAATTCGTGCGCCGTTTAGTAGGCCTGCTCGAAGACGTGAGACCTTAACAATAAGAAATGAAGCTTGCCTTCACTCCACGACGATCAAAATCCTGTGAAAGAAAGATTTTAAAAGAACCTAAGGTTTCTGTAAATGATTGATTACTGTAGACATGTAAACAGCGCCGTCTATCTGAATACTGGAATTACAGGAGTAAGAGGTTTTTTATAATGCGTACATTTAGACAGGGACGGGGTGAAACCAGGATTAGGCAATAGTTTCATTAGAACATTAAAGTGTTTTCTTTTTAAAGGTTGTATTTTTAAAGTGTATTTTTTTTTTAAAGTGTAATTTTTTTTAAAGGTTGAAGTAGCTTTAATATTCACTAAACAGGACATTTTTTTAAAAAAGGTTGAAGAAGCTTTAATATGCACTACTACATGTGTTTTCGTGAATTATTAATGTTTTCGGAATTATTAAGTTTAATTAGTTAATTAATTAATTAGTTTTTATTTGTAAGAAACTATTAAGAGTAGCCTACTGTTTGTGTGCATATTATTTTATGTAGGACTACCTGCACCACAACGAATAAAAACGAATGTAAATAAACAAAATTTGCATTTATTGCTACTCGTTTGGTTCACAAACTTTTGTAAGGATAAATTTATTAAAAGTTCGCATGTAGTTCAGAAGCTTAATGTTATATATATTAACAAATAATGTTGTACATATATATATATAAATATATATATATATATATATATAAATATATATATATATTTATTATTATTTTACAAATTGGTAATTAAAAAACAATTACTTTTAAATTGTGAACTACTAATGTTTACACTAATCATAGTTTAACCAAAGTAATTGTTCTAAAACTATAGTTATACAAATGGAAATCAATATATATATATATATATATATATATATATATATATATATATATATATATATATATATATATATATATATATAGTATATATATACAAAACATGAAAAAATATGGTTATATGTTTTATGGGAGGATCAACTTCCTGTTTTTGATTATCGCACATGCATTAAACCTAAATGTTTTTCTTTAACCTTCTTCAATTCTTGTATATATTGAGAAACATTATTGGGTGTCTTTTCTCGCTCGTTCGAGAAAAAAAAGTGATGTCGATGTCACTCCACACTGCCAGGGGCGCTGTGGAACAATCAGGAGTCTGCAGCGCTTTTCCCCGCTGCTTGTTGGTGCGATGATGTAATGAAGTAAAAGAAGAGTAAAGATGGCGGAGAATAGCGGCACGGATCCTGCCGTGGAGACGAACACTGAGGAAAATGCCGCCGCTAGCGCGACTATCATTAAGGTCACCGTCAAAACACCGAAGGATAAAGAAGAAATAGCCATCGCCGAGGATTCATCTGTCGCACAGGTGATGTTTTTCGCGGTTTCTTCTTGTTTGTTTCACCCGGGCGTTCTTACACCAGCGGCTAACAGCTTTAGCCGGAGAGCTAACGTTTGACGACGAACACTCCAAAGCCGAAAATCGTCGCAGGGGATGTTTATAATGACTTCTTCTCTTGTTATTACTGACGTTAGATGATTTTGACCGTCTTATTCGTAGTTTTCGGTCTTTTAAGACGCTTGTAAAGTGAGGTTTACTAACTCGCTGCTCTCGTTAAAGAAACGGCCTGCTCAGGTAGAAGGTTCTAGTCTGTCATCTTTGGTCGCGCTCTTTCTGTTTTGCTTTGTATCGTTGACTTTAAGAATATGTAGATAAATCGAGTAACGCATTAGATGGCATTCCTTGTAAAGGTGGTGCTAGCGCTGTCTATGTTAGTTCATTCGACCAGTTGCTGGTTAATGTTGATGTTTACGAGATCCGGTTTAATAAAAGACACTGTGTTGTTGCACAAAAGTGAGATTGTATTGATCTAAATCGCGTTTTGTCCTCTTTAACAGTTTAAAGAGGAAATCTCCAAAAGATTTAAGGCGAAGCAGGACCAGTTGGTTCTGATATTCGCCGGTAAGATCCTGAAAGACGGAGATACGCTTGGCCAGCATGGCATTAAAGACGGACTCACGGTTCACCTGGTCATCAAAACCGCACAAAAGTAAGAGGACCTGCTTTTAAGGTCAAAACATAACTGGCATTTTTATATGTGCAAAGCCACGATGTGCCGTAGGATATGTGTGGTTGACGTTTAGAGGGTTTTGTGTTTGTAGGACTTCAGGTGGTGGTAGTTCGCAGACTTCTGCCTCTTCTGGCCCTGGACCATCGCAGGGCAACACTGCTGGAACCGCTAACTCCAGCCCACCCGGCAACCTGGGCACACCCCAGGGAACTGGGCCATCCCCAACCCCAACACAGCCACCCAATATACTAGGTGAGTAATGTTTTTGAGGTTGTTTATGAGATATCAGCCCGTTGTTCCTGTTTTAAGTGTAATTCCATAATCTTGTTGGTGGTTCGGGTCGCAGCCAGTTTTGTTTTTGTTAACTACAACTATCAACGTTTTTTTTTTTTGCCTAATTTAGGTAAAATATAAATATTAGAGGGAAAAAATGTAAAAAAACCTAAATAAATGTTGCCTTTGCAGCTAACGTAAAAAAAGTATTAAACACAAACTGAAACGGTTGAGAGAAAATAATTAGTATTTACAAATTTAATGAATAAAAATGCTAATAAGCAACATATACCTTAAAATCAAATACAGCATATTTAAATGTTTATTTACTGTGTCAAAGTTGGAGTTTATTGCCAATCCATAATGTAATTTTACAATATTTTATGTGGCTTTAATTGTTTAAAAGACCGATGTCAGGAAAACTAATATAGTATTGTGTGCTTTTTAAGAAAGTTCTGTTATCGTTTTTGTTTTATGCTGCTTCTCATTGTGTGTTTTCAGCTGGGTTTGGTGACCTGTCAGGCCTGGCTAACCTCGGCATGGGGTCCGCCAACTTCATGGAGCTTCAGCAGCAGATGCAGCGACAGCTCATGTCCAACCCTGAGATGCTGTCTCAGATCATGGAGAACCCGCTTGTGCAGAGCATGATGTCCAACCCTGACCTGATGAGGCAAATGATAGTGGCTAACCCACAGATGCAGCAACTGATGGAGCGCAACCCGGAGATTTCACACATGCTTAACAACCCAGAACTCATGAGACAGGTAGGTTATTGGACATGTACGATAATTAAACGCTTAAGGTAGTACGCCATTATAGTTCGTCTTCAGTATGCTCTTTATTCTGACTTGCATATACCGAAAAGAGAAAAAAAATAGCGTTTATTGCGTTATTTCAGGAAATCGTTTGTTTTTATTAAATTGCTTTTTTGCTTGTCAAGACAATGGAGTTGGCACGAAACCCAGCCATGATGCAAGAGATGATGCGTAACCAGGACAGGGCGCTTAGCAACCTTGAGAGTATTCCCGGGGGTTACAATGCTCTTCGGAGGATGTACACCGATATTCAAGAGCCCATGTTTAGTGCTGCACGTGAACAGGTCAGATTAATTTATTGATTTAAAAAAAAAAACATATTTGTTATTTCATAAAGAATTATAAAAATGTAGTTTTCATAAAAAAAAAATATGTATGTTGTTAAATTGGACAAATTCGCTGCCATGTCTTAATACTCTTATGTAATGGCAACATTAAATGTTACATTGCATCATCTGAACAGTTTGGAAATAACCCCTTCTCGGCATTGGGTGGAAATGCTGATAACTCCGGAACACCGCCTTCCAGGACAGAAAACCGAGAGCCTCTGCCAAATCCCTGGGGGCCCCCTGACACCGCTGCCGCCACCACCACTGGGACAGCTACCACCACCAGCTCCACCACAAGCTCAACCACACCCAGTGTGTCCAACCCACTGGGCATCAGCTCCCCTAGCCTTGGAAACGGTAATAATCTTTTAAGATTGGAGTTTATTTTAAAACCAGGCCCATACGTTTTAAGTTGTAGTAGATTTTACAAGCAGATAATCAGCGCACAATTATAGCAGGCAATATATTTGTATTTAAAATATTAAAAATATTTTTTGCAGGTAAAGTGCTGTATAAAAGGGTTTACATCTCAGATAGATTGTATCTGTCTTTCTAATTATTGTGGTTTATTTTTAGGTATGTTCAACAGTCCTGGCATGCAAAGCTTAATGCAACAGATCTCTGAGAACCCTCAGCTTATGCAGAACATGCTTTCTGCTCCTTATATGCGCACCATGATGCAGTCCCTGGCCCAGAATCCTGATATTGCCTCACAGGTACAAAGATCATTATTCCCAAAAGGTTATGATTCTTACAACTTTTAATTTACTATAATGAGCTGTTATTAATATGTAACCTCAACCCTTTTTTAGGTGTTGATGAACAACCCTCTCTTTGCCGGAAATCCACAGCTGCAAGAGCAAATGAGACAGCAGTTACCTGTATTTCTACAGCAGGTGTGTCCATTTGGCGTTGTTGGACATTATCTGTGGGGTAAAGGTTTAATTTGCTTTTATTTGCTAACTGACTTGTTTTCGCATGCAGATGCAGAACCCAGAAGCCCTTTCTGTTATGACAAATCCTCGAGCCATGCGAGCCCTAATGCAGATCCAGGAGGGACTGCAAACCCTTCAAACCGAAGCCCCTGGCCTCATGCCCGGGTAAACCTCCAGTTTCAAAGTTTTATATATTTATTTATTTATTTATTTTTAAATATACATATGTATATATGTATATGTGTGTGTGTGTAGCTCATTTAATAGAAAGTTCAAAATAATATAATTTTTTTTCAAATCTTTTTTTGTAATATGAATGCATTTAATATGTTGTAATAATAACTTGTTTAATGCATTTTTGTTTGAGTAATGGTTTTTTTTCATACTTTTGAATATCATGATTTTCACAAACATATTAAGTAGCGTTGATGGATAGTTTGAAGTATTTTAAATATTAGAAGTTGAGTTTTATATTTGTTGTCTACAGGGTGAAAAACCCTAAAGAACACATCCTCTTTCTACTAGTTATTTCCTTCTTGGCTTTGTCCTCAAGTAAATGCAGCTTCCTCTAGTTTAGAGCAGACATGCTTTTTAAAAGCACCTTTTATTCCAGTTATGTTATTTGATGGATCCCATAATCTGAACAAACATTGTGGCAATATCTGCACGTTGCCGATTTAAATGTGACATGTCTCTTTCTAGTCTGATACCTGGTGGCATGGCTGCTGGTATCCCTGGTGCCCCACTGCCCACAGGGGTGAACGTGACCCCCGAGAACCCTCCGCCCTCAAGCCAGGGCCCGCCCCTGTCCCCACCCCAGCCCCAACCCCCGCTGCTGGAACAAACACTGCCCAGCAGCAGCTCATGCAACAGATGCTACAGATGTTTGCTGGAGGGAATGCATCGGTAATTGTTTTTTTTTTTTTTTTTTGCCTATTGTTAATAATATTATAGGTGTTTCCTATTAATTACATGTTTTCTAGCGGCCTGCTACAGTCTAATCTGTCCTGGCACAATTTCATAATGAAACAACTATTTTTAAGTTCTCGTAGTAACTCAATGTGAAAATGTGTTTTGTGCTGTTCCTTTGGCAGAGCATCTGTCAAGTGAGTTAAAATCAAATGCGCAATATGTGATGGTGCAAAAGGCTGTGATTTAATTAAGTGTATTGTATGTTGCGCTAAGCGTTTTAAAGGTGCACAGTTTGCTCACGATCCACATTTTTCACATTTCTGTAGACGGATGATTAGTGTAACGAAAACCCTTTTTCTCAGAAACAGCAGGTTTACGCAAATAACAGCTTGAGGGTTTCACTCTCGCAATGGAAGAAATTAAAACAGAACAAATTTTCCCAAGTAAACGATTGTTGTTTAGCATCTCTAAAACTGAAAAAACGCATACAAGTGCATCAGTGCGGAGACTTCTTACTCCATTAAGGTTAGACACTGAAAACGGGCCGGAGCAGACTTTAAAATGCGCACCATTTTGAAAGCTATATCACCAAATCCTCTGGGAAGTATGCCGTGTATATTTGATTGTACTACTTTTTGCTTCGCTTTGCAGACTCAGACTCCGGAAGTGCGTTTCCAGCAACAGCTGGAGCAGCTGAGTGCCATGGGCTTCATCAACAGGGAAGCCAACCTTCAGGCCCTTATCGCCACCGGGGGCGACATCAATGCCGCCATCGAAAGACTGCTCGGCTCTCAGCCTTCCTAATTCCATCAACTGAGAGCGTGCGAAGGGAGACAAGAAGCAAACATAGTCCTCATCACATAAAATCTGACGAGCCCCAAATAGACAGGATTCCAATTACTCAATCTTTTTTTTTTTTTTTTTTTTTTTTCTATTTTTTTTCTATTTTTTTTTTTTTTTTTTTTTTTTTTTTTTTTTTTTTTTGGCTTCGATCAGTCAGTCTCTGAATCAAAAAGAAATGAGGGTTTCAAATTTGAAAAAAACCAAACCAACCAGAATCTCTGTGGAATGACATCACACTAACCCCTCATCACTAGTAAGATGGGACAAAGCTTACATTTGCTTGAACCAAGTTTGAGTTACCATTCCTTACAATTAGAACACACTCACCTGAGGCACTACTCAGTGGTTAGGGGAATAAAATCCATACGCTTGAATTCCGAGGCCCAGGGGGATTCTTGTCTTCTGTGAAAATGCTTGGTTTCCTTAATTTCTCTCTTTCTCCTAATTCATGCCTGATCAAACCAGTATTTATTGCAGAAACGTAGAGCTTTCCCTTTACTCCCTTTCCGCCCTCTTCAGTTGACGTTGATTTTGAGCGTTCCTTGACATTTTGATGTGTTAATCGAAATCTAATAGACATGATCATGTTGGAGCACTATAACACCTTGACTCTGATCGCTTACACTTCAGCTATTTTAGAAAGGAATGAGTTTTGGAGATGAGGTTTGGAAAAGATATTCGGTCATCTCTTTAGTCGTTTGCCTTTGTGAGGAGTGTACATGAATTGACAGTAAAGGCTTGTCATATGGGTAAGGTTGTAACAAAGCATCAATAAAATATTTCTCAGCTTAACAAGCAGTGGCGAACGCAGACACCATTTGTTTCGATCATATCTTAATGCTTTGACAAATATTCTAGTGCCTGGATCACACTTGTATTGTGTACTGGATACATCATCCTCAAGTTAAAAAAACAAAACAACGGGTTACAGCATGATAGTAATGATTAGTTTCTGTCAGTGCTAACCAACAGCTGTCTAATGGAACTAACAGTTTTATTGTAAATTTAAAATGTTTAATTTTTTCCTTTTTTTTTGCTGCACGTCCATAATCCACTCTCTATTCTACTTGAATTACATTACATTACAGAAAACAACATTCATTGCGGTTTGTAGTTTCTTCTAGCATCTGGTTTTGTCTTAAATCCAATGTTTTTGATCTTTACGATGTTGGGCTGCATGACACCTTGCCATTCTAATTTTTAAGTCCAAAAATTAACGCAGTGATCATTCTCTTATAACACAATATTTTTAATTATTGTCTAACGTGGAGGTCACACAAGTCAGTTGTTCTTGATGCGTTATGTAAACGTTTAATTTCACTAATCTTTAGTCATTATGGTTGTTTTAGGTAGATAACTTACCTTACTTAAAATAAATATAATTTCTTTACTTGACACGAGAACTGAAAATCTGAAATTTTCCAGGATTGGAAACATGTTGAATCTTTTATTGAGTTTAGGTTTTTACGTAGCTTCATTCAAACATTGGACATCCAAATCAAGGTTCAAAAAAGGTGAAGCAAGGCTTCATCGAACAGATTTATCTTTGAGTTAATTTTTTAAATGTCTTTTTTTCTTGGTGTAAAGAATATATCAATAATTCAAAGATTTTTTGCATTAGTGCATTGGAAAGGTTCTGTGCATGTTAAAGGTTCTTCATGGAACCAATAAAGAATATGTTTAAGAGTGCATATGTTCGGTATATTAAACTGGTTGTGACCATGAAGTTATTCATAAAGATATTTTTCAATAATAATACCCTTAAATTTTTTGCACTGACCTCCAAAAAGAAAGTCAAAACAAAAGAAAAGAATGTTAAGTGTCGGTTTATATATATATATATATATATATATATATATATATATATATATATATATATATATATATATATATATATATATATATGCATGCATAAAATTAACCACTTAACAGTTAAAGAAAAGTTAAGAGTGAACGTTATCAACTCAATACTTTTTATGATGTAGAATCCGATAAAACAATGACTGCCATTATTTTTTTCCATAATTAATGTATTGCCTTCATATAAGGGAGGGGGACTTCAGCTGGTTTCGTTTTTTTGTTTCATTAACGACCCGAAAAACAAACCATCCATGTTACGTTCAGTTTCGATTTAGGCCACGTGTTTGTAGTTTGCAGGAAGTTCCATGATACTACATTTCCCGTGAACCATCAGCGCGGAAGTTCATGGTCACCTGATGTGCATTTTGGGCTGCTGGGCCACGTTTTTGTAGTTTGTCGGCACTGCCATGATACTACATTTCCCATAAACCATCAGCGCGGAAGTTAGAAGTCAGCTGATGTTCTTGGTCAGCTAGAAGTTCTTGCTATAATTCCGCGGAAATTTTATTAGTATTATTGCCGTTTTCTATTAAATTATGTTGCGTCCTAAAGCATTAACACAAGTACTCAGTCAAGCAAACACCAGTGGCGTACAAAGCACGCTGTGAGTATATAAAATACAGTCTTTGTTCTTATAAGTAGCTTTAGCTGGAAGATGAATTGGTAAACAATAACGTACGTTTATGTTATTAACATATTTTCTGGAGTAAGGTATTTTGGAGCGCTTGGAATTTGTTTAATGCATGTTAATTCATTAACAATGTCATATTTATACAGTAGCTTTAAACGTGATTTGACTTAAGCCATATTTGGAAATATCGGAATATCTTTGTCATTTGATTAAATATCAAATGAAATCCCATTATTTAAAATAAATATCTCTCTGCCTCTCTCTCTCTCTCACACACACACACACACACACACACACACACACACACACACACACACACTTTAAAGCACTAACGTGGCGCAAAAATCAGTTTGTTTAATGTTTATCCGTGTGAACATGCATCCACACCAAAATATCAGTTTACTTTTAATGAACTGGTGTATATTTAGCAAAAAGTCATAAAGAAAATTAAAAGCAGTTCAGAGAAATGTTCTAATATTGGTTTTAGTTTTTTTTTTTTTTGGCCACTTGGTGGTTTATGAATTTATATTCAATTCACGTAGGCCTAAATGCTTTTTAAAAATGAATGATGTATTTTTTCGTGTGTTTGTTTTTTATTTTAGGCTGTTGAATAATGAAGGCTCTCTACTGGCGTATTCTGGATATGGGGACACCGATGCAAGAGTCACTGCAGCCATTGCCAGCAATATCTGGGCGGCTTACGACAAAAACGGACACCAGGCCTTTAACGAGGACAAACTGAAATTCATCCTGATGGATTGTATGGTAGGAATGTTCGCTGTACAGTCGGGGCAAAGTAAATGATTGTGAATGCTAATCTTTGATATATGCAATTAAGACAATAAAGAATATGTCTGCATTTACCATACGAGTGTGCTTTTTGACATTACGCCATGCCGGAAATAACACCGGCTGATGAACTACTGTATTGTTATACAATCATTTTTTCCTTTTTATGATGCGCTGCATTTTCTCTGTCATTGCAGGAGGGCAGGGTGGCCATTACACGTGTGGCAAACTTGTTGCTTTGCATGTATGCCAAGGAGACAGTGGGCTTTGGGATGCTTAAAGCCAAGGTGAGATTTGGTGTATATGTTATATACGTATGATAAGTTACTCTGTTCATAAAAATACATAAATCAAAGTAACTGTGTTTATGTTCGCAGGCTGAAGCTTTAGTGCAGTACCTCGAGGAACCGCTAACACAAGTGGCAGCGTCGTAGGATGTGCTTTTGTATATTTGTGTACATTGTAACAGAAACTTCTGCAGATCTCGGCCTTCATAATATATTATCTATGGCTTTATTTATTTGCATACTCTGTGTGATTGCTATATCAAATTGCGTGGCTATTAGACCCACAGTATAAACATGCATAAACGTTAACAATTACATCTGAACAGCATTTTCCCTTTTTATGATCTTTTCTTTACGTCTCAGGATTTTTGCAGTCAGTGATCCGGCTGTGTCTAGTGTCAAAAACATGAAATGAAATAAATTTCTTTTTGTTACATGTTTTTGTTTTGCCTTTTAAGACGCAAAGAAATAGGTTGTCATTAATTATGTCTAGAGTAATATTCATTGAACCAAAATAATACGATGTATAAAAACATTATCTGAAGATAAAAAATCACGTTGTTAATCTGGGTTTCAGCATTTTGCAATAAATGCAAATTAAGGCGATTAAAATATCCTTAATCGGAGCAGAAAGTCTTGAATTCAGAAACTCTTGGCATTAAATGCATGAAATTAAACACAAATATCTTGTATTTTTGACTTGTTTTCCTATACAAATATTTAACATCATTAGAATTAATTAAGATGCTAAAAGTACTGTTTTTTTTAAAGAAAACTAACACAAGTTTATGCTTAACGCAAGAACAAATATGTCAGTATGAAAGACTTTTCCCCTTTGAATTAAGTTGTAGATATTTGTTCTAATTTAATTCATAAATACTCATTTTGATCCATTTCTTATAAAGCAAGATTTCGTATGCGGTCATTTTGTTTCTAAAATAAATAAATCTTGGTTTAAGAATCTTTAGACATTCAAATTGGAAAACAGGCAAAAAAAAACTGCTAAAGAACATCACTTTTTTTGTAGCATGAGCAGAAGATACAGTAAAAGTTATTTCTGTGCTGTAATGGTTAGGAGACTTCAACTTAAACTTAAAATAATTTATATTTTTTATATATATAAAATGTATTTGTTTATTTAGAGACCACGATGATGTTTTGCCTTCCAATCTATTTATTCCTTATATTTTGTTCACTAAAACCTGCAGAAACTCTGTATAATATTTGTGTTCAAACAATGATTAACCGTGAAACCCAAAACATGCATCATGGGAGGGGGCTCCTCCATGACAAATACCTTCCTGATCTTGGGAGAAACTGCTTGAAAAAGCGATTGGTTGCATACGGTGTGTATGTCACCGTTTCATTGGCTGAACAGGTGCACTAATGCACCCAGTTTCATGTGACTGCACCTGCGCTCGCCCTACCTGTCTGACCTGACTTGAGCGCACCAAAAGTCACGCCCACCTTCCCCCAGGTACGGCACATTTGATAGCGGAACTGCCAGGCTAAATAACAAGGCTAGTTCCTTGTACAAACAGCTGAACTGTCCACCATAAACGGTGGGGTGCTTCTCAACGTTTCTCCATTTCAGGTCAGCCATTGTATCACGGAGAGGAGGATCTTTCCTTCTCCGTTTTCCTTGAAATTGGTTGGGATTTTGACTCATGCAGCAATAATCTAGATCAGTGAAGGAAGATCTGCTTACAACATGGGGTCTGAAGAGGCCTACAACTTTGTTTTCAAAGGTAAGGACTTATTTGATTGAGCTGTCATGCATGTTGAACTCTTTTAGTTTCGTGATCTGCAAGCATTCGTTTCGCTGTAGTAGTTGTAGAGTAATGGTTGGTCTATATAGTCATTAAAAAATGGTTATAGAGAAATATATAAAGCAGCTGGGTTTAGAGTAACTTGTGCAATTCAGTTGCTTCTTTTGTAAAGCTCTCGGTCCTATAGGTTGGCTGGAATCTGATTTCCATGACAACAAGGTTTTGTTTACACAAGATTACTCAGTTAAGTTAGTCAGTACGGGAGGGGAAATAGTATCTGTTAAAGCCCATTGTGAAACTATGATCTGCTAGAGCAGCCCTAAACGACGCCAAACCACAACGACTGCTTAAAATTAGCTGCATTATTTTTTAGGTTTCGAAACAGTGGAACTGAAGCAATAAGAACAGGAAGTCTTTAAAGAGTAACCATTTAAAACGTATAAATGCCGAGCTTTAATATATTTATCACGCGTGCTGATGGTTTAATAGGAAATCACGCACAGGGTTTTGGTGAAGACGGTTTCTTCATCTGGACAGAGTTGGGGAAATGCAGCGCTCGTTTGCCAGTGAGTGCATAACAGCTGATAAAAACATCGCCATAATCCACACCACTCCAGTCCATCAGTTAATGTCTCGTGAAAAGCTGCGCGTTTGTAAGAAATCGTTATAATTTTTTACTACAAACAGGTGCTAAAATGTGAGTCCTCTATTCTTAATATTGTCTCGTCTGAATCAAATAAGAAATGTGAACAGATCATTCATCGTTTACGAGTAGAAAGCAGCAGCAGCAGCAGTCCTAGACGTATTTGGGTGGATTTTGTTGTGAAAGAACAAAAGTAGATTGATCTTTTCAGAAAAAGGGTTATTATGGATTACGGGCTCTTATTTTAGCCAGAAGGGAAGGTTTAGTGTTAAAACGCCTTGAAGTATTTGTTTTTGCATGCTGCTTTTCACTTCACAAGATGACAGCTGATGTTGTGTGGATTACTGTAATGGTTTTTATCGGCTGTTTGGACTCTCATTTTGACGGCACCCATTCACTGAAGAGGATCCATTGGCGAGCAAGTAATGCAATGCTAAAATTTCTCCAAATGTGTTGCGATTAGGATCCAAACTCATCTACATCTTGGATAGTCTGCAAATATCTACTTTTGGGTGAACGATTCCTTTAATATTTTTATAGGCTTCTGCTGTAACCTTGTACGTTTCCTGTCCTTCTCGTGCAGTTTTTACGCTTTATAATTGCCATTTTTCCTAACATAATACGTGAATTAACTCCAATCCCAGAAATGCCAAAATAATCCCTCATGGGTGGAGTGTTGATGTTATTCCTGACATGTTTAAGACATTTTTGTTTACAATGCAATTAGTTGGTTCATCCAGTGTTGCTTTGTTTTGACAGTAGACTATGAGGATCAGACTCGTTTCTGTTTCAGGTTTTAATGAACAACAAGCCTGGACAATTTCGTAATAAGGTTGCAGATTTGTAGTTGCGTAGTACGTGTTTTGCCTCCTAATGTTGCACACAAAAGTCCAAGACAACGAACATGACATTTTGACAAATTACATCATGAGTCCTAACTAATCATTGATTTTACACACGTTAATGTTGCTTAATACACCAAGCAGTGAATCATGAGATCTTTCACAAACGCCAAGGGAACTCTTTTACGCCCCCCTTCTTCACAGGAGCATTCGTGGTTGTTGTTTCCAAATGATTGGCATGGGTCTGGCTTTTATAGACTCATTTGCGCTCGTATGCATGTTGTTGCAGTGGTTCTTATTGGAGAGTCTGGCGTTGGCAAGAGCAACTTGCTGTCACGGTTCACCAAGAATGAGTTTAATCACGACAGCCGGACGACCATCGGGGTGGAGTTCAGCACCAGAACTGTGCAGTTAAACGGCCTCACCATCAAAGCTCAGATCTGGGACACAGCCGGACTGGAGCGGTACCGGGCCATCACTTCCGCGTGAGTTTAACACGACATAACATCGAAGAAATGGAGGCGCTGAACAAGCAAATATTCAGTGTCACGTGATCCTTCAGCTGATTTGCTGCTCAAGAAACGGTTCTTATTATTGTCATGAATAAATAGTATAAATGGTTTTTAGTATACGTTAGTATTCATGTTTTATAAGCCTTTATGATCACTTTCAATCGGTGTAATGCAAAAATATTAAAAACTAGAAACAAAATTGACTTAAACTGTATGGACCGGGGCAGTGTGGTTAGGAGATGACGACATGAAAGACAGAATTTTAGGTGAACTGTCCCTTTAAGTAGTTCGCTCATACTCTGAATATGTTTGTATGCAAATACATTTTTAACTGTATGTAAATCGTCATTCATCTATTCTTTAGCAAGTTAGAATTGTTTAGAAAATGTAACACATCACGTTTCACCACCCATTGCTCACCTGTTGTTCTAAACCATCTTCGTTACGTAATCTTGCTTATGACATAATGTTTTATGACAGTGTTCTGTTCATTTTAAAAAAAGGAAGCGAATGGAGTCGTCTGATTTGATCTGTTTTTCCTGTATCGCAGATATTACCGAGGAGCGGTCGGAGCTCTGCTAGTCTATGACATTTCAAAGCACTTGACATATGAAAGTGCTGAGCGCTGGCTGAAGGAGCTCTACGATCACGCAGATCCTCATATCGTAGTGATGCTTGTGGGCAACAAATCGGACCTGGCAGCAGTGCGGTCTGTCCCAACAGAGGACGCCAAGGACTTTGCAGGTCATTACTGAGGACTTGCGCAAAACTCACAGAGAGACTCAAAAGGCTTCACGACAGCCCTTCAAAATACAAGTTCGGCCTAAATTTAAGAAATTATGACAAATAATATTTCACAGTAGCATTTACATCTCCAAGTAGTAATATTAGCAACAACACCATTAATAATAATAATACAATTTATTAAAATATGCAGAAACTCAAAGGATTTCATTACAAGCCGCCACATGGATTACTACTACTGTTGTTTTCTATTTTTATTAATGTACTCCTTAAAGTAGCAGTAGTAGTACTAATAATACAATTTATTAAACATTACTTTTAAGGAATATTAAAATGCATCATTCATGTTTTAATTAGAAACAAATATAAATTTATTTTATACATTTTTAGAAGTTGCTACATTTTTGTTTGACTACTTTTTTAAAGATAAATAGTTTTAATATTTAATTTGATTACCACCGCACATTTATGTTTGACGTTACAGTCATTACGACAGTCACATAAAACCTATAGAAATGTCCAGTCAGGCAAAGAAAAAACACCTTGACTCTAAGAAACTCAACAAAAAAGTAATCAGGCGCAATTATTATTATTACTATTAATATGAAAGAATTTTAACGTTGTTTTATCCATAGCACATCGGTCAGTACATGCTTCTCTTAGTGTGTGTATTATTATATGATTTAGCGAAATCTTGATATTCATATTATTGTTTTTATAGAAAAGAATGGTCTTCTATTCATGGAAACCTCTGCTTTGGAGTCAGTAAACGCCGAGGCGGCGTTCAACACCGTGCTTACAGGTACCTATTGTTTATTCTGAACACATCATACCGTATTTACATGTACTTTACATGTGTTCCTTGCCCTCTGGGATTCTCCTCTTCAGTCAGGCTTGAAATAGTGTAAGCACTTCATTATCATAATAATGCTGTCATTATCTGATTTTCAGAAATCCACAAAAAGGTGAGCAGCAAAGAAGTGACCCGAGGCTCTATCAATGCCGTGACATTATCCCAACCTAAGGCAGCAGCAGACGACGCACAAGACGAAAAGAAGGCCTGCTGTAAAACTCTGTGAAAGAACATCCCAGAACTTCACGAGGGTCCTAAAGGAGCTGCGAATTCAGCTTCTGCAGTAGAGTTAGGATTATGAAAGAACGAGTATGATAAAAATGATAAAAAGCAAATCCATCGCATTGACTGACATAGCCATATTTGTATTGTTAAATATTATGTAACAAGTAAAATACATTTTAATGTTTATCAGGCTTGACCAAAAAAATCATGTCGATTTTAATTAATTTGAATGTGTTTTCCTAAATGTCCCCTTTGAGTTTTTCTTTGTAGTATTTATGAAATGTCATGCCAAATTATAATTTTTTTTTATAATTGCATTCATTCAACAGACTTTTTTTTTTTTTAATCCAAAGAGACTTTTAAATGTAGCATACAACAAGCTATTCATCTCACTCAAGTTATTAAAAATTGACAGATTAACTTTATCGCTTTAATTAGTGTAAAATGGAAGAAAGGAAAAAAAAAAAAAAAATTTTTCGGTTTGCATGTTCATCCTCACTGTTCGGTTTTTAATTTGATTTGTTCAACACACCTAATGAAGATAATAACCCACACACGTGTGGTTAAGAAAATAATTTTTAATATTCAAGACTAATCAGCGCTAATTTAATATTTTGTAGCATAGCATTTAAAAGTGTTGATTTGTATCCTCATGAATGAATACCGGTGCTGCAGGTATTATCAGTTGCTGCTCTTAACATGACATAAAGAAAATATATACATATATATGTCATTTTCCATTAAGAATTAAAGCAGAAATATGCATGAAAAATGCCTGAATTGTTGTTGTTGTTGTTTTACAATGAACCTCAAGTCCAGTTTGCAAACAATAAAACATTTATCGATGTTTATGAATCACCATTATTTAATATAAACTCAACAATAAATATGAATCAAGGATGAGCTTTCAATTAATTACTTGGAATATTAATTGATTTGACCCGTTTGAACTGGAACTAGCTCTTTGCAGTCATTAATTATGATTATTTATAGTAATTGTGAAATACATAACTATACATAAAAATTCTTAATTGGAAGCATGCTCAACAAGGCTGCATTTATTTGGCTAAAATTACCATAAAAACAATATCGAAATATTATTAATTCCAATTTTTCATAGTAATTTTAATCAAATAAATGCATGGCGATCATGAGACTACTACTATATGTACTAGTCGCACGTTTTTATTTTTAAAGATTTTTTTGTAAGACGTTTTTAAAAGAATATATATCAAATAAAATTAATATTCAGATACTGATTACTAATCATCTAATATGGGTAATTTACACATCTACTTTTAATTTAATTTTAAATTCAGTAATTAAAATGGAATTAAATGGCATTTTCAGTTCAGTCACTGAATGGTGCACAGCCCTTAGCCCTTCCTCCTCACGGCCTCCTACGTGGCATTTTCATGTCCCATCATCCTCTGTAAAGCATGAGTGAAGTCACGCTGTGGAATGTGGAAGAGCTCATCTAGAAATATACCTGTTACTCCATGCATTCGTTTACGCTGTCTTTTTCTAAAGCATACCTCGTTTGATTCTAGCTCATATTTTTATTCCAATACGTATTCGTTATCATTACAATGTGTTTATGTATTACCTGACAACTACAAAAGACACACCTGCGACTACACACCTGTACGGAAGCCAGTCGAGCATTTCATTGGGCTACAGAGGTCGTAGCCGTGTGATAGACAGCACAGTCGGCCAATAAGAACATCGGAAGGGCGGGGCTACATCGTAGCACAATGACGTAAGCGTTTGCCTTAAGATGAGACAGCAGGGCGAAACTTGGTTGACGTAGCCCAGCAACATCGTATCAAAGTTGATTAGCTGTAGTTTTGGCTAACTCGGGTCCTATTTTTCTCAACGATTACTTAACATACAACAGCCCGCAAAGGAAACACGTTGTGTATTTTTATTGTTGTTTAAAAATAGTCTTTAACGCACGAGCGCGTAGTAATGAAGCGCTCGTGATCAACCGATGCGCCTCATAAACAAAGTTTCTTTGACGTCGCAGTAAATATAATAGCACTTTGCGGTTTTCCAGAAGAGCGTAACGTCTATCTGAAAACACGGACTCGTTAATAAGCCGGTAAGAAGATTAAAGCCATGACGGGTAGAGAGGACGAGTATGACTATCTCTTTAAAGGTGAGCACCACGTTAGCTTACCGCATTTCCATACTTTACAGCGATCTCCTGCTTGTCGTCTTCATGTGTTGCTCGTCTCCTTTTTTTTTTCTGTCCTAAAACACAAGGGACGTGATTTGCGGCTGTTTCAAGAGTCGGTCGGTCGCTTGGACCAGCAAAAACCAGCTGGTCGCACTGCTTTTGGCCGGGCGAGCTGGTTTTTGGGTCATGGTGGCGGGTCAAGCAGCTAGTTATCATCTTAGGTCAGGCAGAAGCAAATGTCATTTTCATTTTACAAAACACAGGTACCGTCTTAATATGGATGTTTCAACAGGGCGAATGCATAATCAGGGCAAAAGGTGTAGAAATTCTGCATTTTAATAACTTAAAGTGCTGTTTTTGGCTGATTATGTAATATAACAACATGACTAGTTTCTCCTAATGCGTCTTGTTTATGTTCTAATTTTTTTTATTATCGCCTTTAGGTTTCAAGACAAAAAAAGAAGTCTTTTGTGTGGAAATTGATTTTTCGAGTATTCATTCTATAGTGTCAGCAATATAAGCACAGTTAAACCGGTATGACCTGTATAAATCAGGTCTTTCTCAGGATGGGTTCGCATTCAGGTTTTAAAACCTCTCCTTTGATTATAATGAATCAATGACTCAGATCATTCATTTGTTCTATTTTGATATATAACCAATTATTTGAGATTTGAAGGAGATCAGATGTCAAAGTTTGAGAATTTTCTTTAGTAATTGTCGCCTGAAGTGAATGCCAATGATGTTATTTTTTTGCTAATCTGACCTCTTTGATGTCTGCGGTGGTTACGGTCATGAATTTGACCCCTTCCATTAGTCAAAGTTCTGCCCTTGACCTCCATGTGTTTAAGCTGTCCGTGGACCTTTTCAGTTCGACCATGAATTAATCCGAGCTGTTCAATCACCGCTCTCTGCTCTTGTCTGTCCACCAAAAAAAGCAGACGTCTTTGCCAAAGTGCATTCCTGTGTGTCTAACTCTGATATTATTAGCCGAGGCGTCTGTTATAGATTTAATTCTTTCATGTTGAGGAGCTGGCAACCTTAACCCAATTTATTTCAGGTTTAGGTTGAATGAAAATTTTAATTGTGATTTGTTTAATCCCCTTCAAGTCAAGTATTCCAAGTATTCAAGTCACACAACATATTTGTGTCATGAATAGACGGAAATTTAAGTAATGAAATAATGATCTTTCTCTCCGCAAAAGCTTTGAAAAGGTATTCGCTTTCACGTTTGAAAAATCGAAATAAATAAATGTTCTTATCTTTTATTTTAAACGAAAGTGTTCCTCTTATCTCTTACAGCGTGACCACCTGGGCTGCGCTAATTTACTAATAAAAAGAAAAGAAAAAAAACCCAATATTTTTATTTAAATTTTTTGTACTCTCAGTCTCAAGATTGCATTGTAAATGAAATATTAAAACTTATATTCCAAAAAAAAGTAGCTTTTTTTTTTTTTTTTGATGCAAAGTTTCATTTTCAGCAGCTATTACTCCAGCCTTTATGGTGCGATCTTTTAGAAATCATTCTAATATTCTGTAACATTTCAAGAAACATTTATTATTAGCAATTTTAAAAGCCTTATATTTATGTGGAAAACGTTATGCATGCTCTCAGGATGATTTTCTGAATATAAAGTTCAAAACACGTATTATTTGAAATAAAAATATTTTGTCATATTATGAATGTCTTTGTCAATTTCATGCATCCTTGCTGAATAAAAGTGTTAATTTCTAAACGTATTGTACTGACCCTAAACTGCCTGAACGGTAGTGTAGCTGTAAGCGTAATATCTGCCTGTGTCAGACGTTCCCAGTATTTCGTAAGTCAACCTGTGTGGGTAAAAAAAAAAAAAAAAAAAAGGAGTTGCTCTTCAGTCGTGCCCTTTTCAATCATTGTCGAAAGCTTTGTGGAAACACACCCTTTGTGTGTGAAATATTCAAATGTAATTGCTGTTGTGCGGTGAAGGGAGGCCGGTTCCTGCAAGCGCACTAATGGAATCTGCTTGAAAGCGCTCTCGCAGTGTCATGCGCGTCTCCAGGGACAATAGCAAACACAATAGCGCTTAAAAGCACCATAAAATAGAGGCGGTTGATCTAATGCACCCTTGTCCTCTTCATCCGCAGTGGTTCTGATCGGGGACTCGGGTGTGGGCAAGAGTAACCTGCTCTCTCGCTTCACCCGCAATGAGTTCAACCTGGAGAGCAAGAGCACCATCGGGGTGGAGTTTGCCACTCGCAGCATCCACGTGGAGGGCAAGACCGTCAAGGCCCAGATCTGGGATACGGCTGGACAGGAGAGATACAGGGCCATCACGTCGGCGTGAGTGTCTTCAAAGCCTATTAAGACATCAGCTAATTTAAGAAATCAAATAGTTCTGTGCACCATTTACATAGAGTGCAATTAATACATTTAGGTATAAAATAACAATTTAATAAATTAAGCATAATAAAAAAACTACAATTCATGCATAATCATTAGGGAAATTAACATTCTTATTGGTTTTTTTTTCCTGAGCACATTTCATCAATTTCAAGTCAGTCAGTCAGGTGTAATAACTTCTTTTAATTTTTATATAGTCATTTAGAACTCATTTATAGTTGTAACTAAAAGTTGAAATTGTGTATATATATATATATATATATTTTTCAGAAATGCAGGTTTTCTTTTACCAGTAAGTTGTTAGGATTGATGTAACTTGAAATTTTAATAATATGCTTGGAATTTGTTTTTTTTTAAATTAACACCCACTTAACCAAACGTACTGTGCCTGGTAAGATATGTGTAAAAAAATTAAATAAATGTTTGTAAACTAGAATAACAACCATGTGCTTTTATGATGAATAAATTACGCAAAAATAATACTATATTATGTTAAAATTACTGAAAGCGACTGACACTGGAAACCTCACGCATTCGGGTTAAAAATGTAAGGAGAAAATTGTGCCATATTTCTAATCATTTAAGATTGCTTTTTAATGGGAGGATGTAGACTCCCGTCGTTTGGCCACTAATGATGTACACTCAAATAAGATAACAACTTTTAATAGTAGTTGTTTTATTATTCGGCACCTTAGAATAAATGTGTTATTTGTGGGTCCTTTAGTTTCTGAATAATGAATGCACCTTTCAGACGTGTGTGTGTGTGTGTGTGTGTGTGTGTGTGTGTGTGTGTTCACAGGTATTACAGAGGTGCCGTAGGAGCCCTGCTGGTGTATGACATTGCCAAGCATCTGACCTATGAGAACGCCGAACGCTGGCTGAAAGAGCTGCAGGATCATGCTGACAGCAATATTGTCATCATGTTAGTAGGGAACAAAAGTGACCTGCGCCATCTGAGGGCCGTTCCGATGGATGAAGCCAAAGCCTTTGCAGGTTAGCGCTGTGAGGACTTTATTAGTTAGTGTGTGAACTGTAATTGCTTCTATAGAGTTTCTTGAAGTGATGTTTTTTTGGCAAATCAAGGAGAATGACACACAAAAACACTATATAAAACTGGGAAAGTTACATGAACAAATCTAAAGGAGTCAGGGTAACCCTTTACAATAAGGTTCATTACTTAACTGTATTAGTAAGCATGATCTGACGATGAACAATACTTCTTCAGCATTTAGTAACCTTTTATTAATGTTATTTTCAGCATATTGTACTGCATTATTAAAAGTTTGTTAACATTTAGTTAATGCACTGTGAACTAACATAATGAATAACTTTTTTTTATTATTTTTTATTTTTTATTTACAAATGTTAACAAAGGTTGATAAAGAGTGTGAAAGAAGTAATGTTAACAAATGGCACCTTTATTGTGAAGTGTCACGAGTCAGAATACTAATTATTTCACTGTAAAATAAGCCACTTTTAATATGCCACTTTTTTTTTTTTTTTTTTTGAAGTTGAGAGTTAAGCAGATAATTGTTAAACCACCAAGGTCATTTGGAATACCTTTTAAAGGTCACGGAGGTCACGGAGTGTGCTGGGGCTGTTGGCTGAGGTGTTTAAGTTACAGGTCGTGTTGCTGATTGGTCAGTTTTAATGTCTCAGATTTGAATCGTGTGGTCAGGAATTAATGTTTGTATGGTTCAGTTGCTATGTCGTAACCTTTTAAAGCAGTACTTTTAATAAAATGATTGGGCATCAAGTAAACTATTTTTAGTGCCCTGCCGTTAATTTTTTTTTTTGTCATCTTGAGTATTGAATGCAGGAATGATTTTGTTTTATAGAGCATACTACTTGTGTAGCTCAGAAATGGTGTTTTCTAGCTGTGCTTTGTTTTGTTTATGATAATGTATTTGGGAAGCTATATTCATTTAAAAAGTCTTTTTATATTTTTGTGTTTGTGTTTTACAGAGAAGCATGGACTTTCTTTTCTGGAGACCTCAGCGCTGGACTCCTCTAATGTTGAGCTTGCCTTTCAGACCATTCTCACAGGTCAGTCCTGAGCAAATCATTTACGAGGTGAACGCTATAAAGCTTCTGGAGCTGAATCTCATGAAAACTGTGAGGAACATGTACCAGTCATTTTTATATTAAGAACATTCTCATTCTCATTATTATAATGACTATAGTATTTAAATAGCAAAGTATGTATGCATAATTTAGTGTATAGAACATGTTTCAAAAGTGAATTTTTAATTTTAGAGAGAAATGTGATCTTCTTGTTTTATTAGCTGGACATGACATTCCATTCTGCTCAACATATTTAATCTAAATCTATGCTGTTTTAAGCATAATATGCATAATATAATATGCATAAAAGTACAATACACCAACAAAAAAAAAAATTCTCAGGCAAAACTTTACTTTCCAAAAAGTAAACAAAATTGTTGATTATTATTATATATTGTTCGTTTATGATTTATTACAGAACAAACAAGATTTTTTCCTCTTGAAATTACTAATAAAAAAGGCAACCAAAATCATAAAGGAAGTTCATCCGGAACTCACAGCTGTCATATCATTTATTCAGATCATGCAAATGATTGACAATATTTGTTTGAGCTATTCTTAAATATTTGAAAAACGGTTATGTGAAAAAGCCAATTCTCACTTGCCATACATTAAAAAAATCACCCCCCAAAAGACCAGAGAAAAACGTTTTAGGAAAAAAAATGTTTTTTGATGTCTTTTACATGTAGTACTATGTCCTTTTTGGGACTACATTTCTTTAAATTAATTTAAACACATGAATGAACATACATGTATCAAATACATTTTTAGTTAAGATATTTTGTTTACCAACTTTGCGTAAAGTTCAACTATGTTATAACATTTTTCTTTCTGCAAAATATGTATAAAAAGGTCAACAGGTTTTCTCATTATAAACAGTGTATCTTTAAACTAAATCTAATTTGCATATTAATGTGTTTTTGTGCCAATATATCATGAAAAAAGAAGTGCAATAATGGGAGTAATTATTAACAAGATTTTTATAAAAATATATTTCATAGAATACTGAAATATAATTTCTTTCCCTGTGCATTTTAAACATTAATAAACATGCTTTTATTCCCGGTGTCCTCATATGAGGACATGTATAAAATCAACATCCTGGTTTGTAACAAAGTCATATGAACAGTGACATTTTCCGGAGAGGTTGATTTATGATACACAATTTAAAAATTTAGAGATAAAATATTTTGAAATTATATATATATATATATATATATATATATATATATATATATATATATATATATATATATATATATATTTATATTTTTTTTATTTATTTTGTATTTTTTTATATAAAGAGTTTCATTAAATTTCAGACATTTTTGAGGCAAGGAACAGGAGTGATCATGGTGAAGCATGCAATCATTTGGTATCTCTGAAAAGCCCTGCTTCTCTAAATTCACTAAAATTATAATGTCCTCCTATGAAGTTACATAATATCATTATTTTGCCATATTACAGTAATGAGAGTTTGGGGTTAAGAGAATATGCTTAATTAAAAATGACCTAAAGATTTGACACATTTTCTCACATCCTTTCTCTTTCCCTCTTGTTTCGAGAAGCTCTAGCGTTTTTGTATGTTATTGCGTATAACCTCTAGATGGCATCAAACTCCACGCGACAGACATCCTCTGCTTTTCCTGTGAATGAATGAAAACTGTGTTTTGAGGTCAAACTTTGAAAGTTTGCTACGCCAAAATAGTGATTTGCTTTTTTTTTTTTTGTGCAGTTTATTTACATTTTATTTGTGGGTTTGGAAACGCCTCTCTTCAGCCACACACGTGTTAGACAGTTACACTGTTCATTTCTACGTGTCGTGATGAGCGCCAACTGCTGTTGCACTGTCAGTAAACGCAAAGATCACCCTCCATCATGCCCATCTCTGAACCCTGCCTGTTTCTCACACAGAAATCTACCGTATCGTGTCCCAGAGGCAGATGTCAGGGCGCGGTGATGACGGCTTCTCCCCCAGCTCAAAAGTGGTTCCCATTACCGTGCAGCCCACACAGAATTCGGGCAAGCAGGGCGCCTGCTGTCAGAATAACTGAGCTGCCGCAGCGCCACCATGGGATCCGTGGAAAATCGGCAACTTTGTTGGGCTGGGCTGCAAGGTTGACCCGTGTTCCCTGCGCACAATGTGATTAATGTATGTAACGGACTTGCTTAGCTATGCCCAGAGTAAGTGAGTAGTAATCTTCAAAATTGGAGAACAAGAGATGTTGAAATTGAACGGATTAAGGATTTTCTCAGAACTGAGAGGCCATGCTTCTTGTTTCAGACTAATTAGAAATGAGCAGTTAACTGGGACGCTCAGACGTGGCTGCTCTTTTTTTTTTTTTTATTATTATTCCCGCACTTTTTGCTACAGACGGTCTGCTTACAAACAATGGGCTGAGGAACAAGGAAAAAGTGCTTAGAGTGCATAACGCTTCTTTTGAGTATCTCTTAAATGGTTTTTGATCACACTTGTGAAATCATATATATTTTTTTCCTTCCTTTAGCGTGCCAGCACAGAAGTAGTCTGACATCTTTTCCATGCATCTCGACACCTGAGAAATTCAAACTGTGGTCATCATAACCGCCTTTTTCGCTCAACTCTTACATCGAACAGCATCTCTTGTATTTATTGAATGCAAATATGATCTTGTTATTCTATGGTGGGAATTTTTTTCCTTTCTTTTTTGTCATGCTTTTATCCATCAGTAGATTATCGATCGGAATTTCTCAAGGGTTTCTCCTTCCAGTCATGGCACTCATTTGTACAAGCGCTGGGAGTGTTTTCTGTGGACAGAGTCGTGTTAATAGGTTAAGTTAATGGCCGTGTGTGCTGTAGTGTAATAAGAATATAGTGTGTTCAGATTTAGGGTTTGGGAAGCGCTGACTAGTTCTTAAATGATCTGATTATTTCTATGACACTCGATTCGGTTAACGGTTCTTGAACTTGTGTTTTCTACATCTCTGATATTTATGCATAATAAAATATGCACAATAGAACAACTTAAAATTTTTGTTGTCGTGATGATGCATCTTATTTATTCTTAGCAGTGCATTCAAATCAGCATATTTTTTGTTTACAAACATTTTAAAGTATGAAAACACAACATCTGTGACCCACCCGGGCCACAAAAATGGCTTTAAGTCACCGGGGTGTATTTGTAGCAATTTTTAAAGGAAAATAAATAAATAAATAAATAAAGATCAAGTTCCATGAAGATATTTTGTAAGTAACCTACCATAAATACATTAAAACTTTTCTAATTAGTAATATGCATTCCTAAGAATGTCATTTAGACTCTTTTCTCAATATATTTGCATCCCCAGACTCCAAATAGTTGCATCTCGGTCAAATATTGTCTCCTATCCTAAAAGACATATATATTAATGGAAAGCTTTACTTAGCTTTCAGATTATGTATAAATTGTGGACACATATACTTGTCACTTGTGTGACAATTTATTATTATTTTATGATTTAGTCCATTTTCAAACGTCCTCCTTTTTTTTTCTTTAAATGACTAAAAATGAATTAAGCTACCAGAATCGTGAAGAAATACTTTATCCAATCATATTATCATTTTGGCTAACAATGTTTGAACTATATTTCTTTGAATCCCTACGATTCCCACCCCTGCTTAGGAGTCCAGGCCCGGTCAGATGTTTTTTCTTTTAATGCTTATCTCTTTATTATGATGGAAATTTGCACGATTAGTTTTATATAGCTGGTTTCTGGGTGTTGTCTTTGCCTAAAAGCTTTTTTTTTTTCTGCTTGGAAAATGAGCGGCAGGTGGGATGCAGTTCACTAAGAGGAGCTTCTATGATTGGGTACATTGACCATATTATATTGCAAGGCAGGGGAACTGATGGCTTGTGATGTACTGCTGAGGTTTTCTTACTGGAAGTGAATTCCTCGCTGGCCACCCTTGTTATCTGCTACATGTAACCCGAAGAGCAGCGGGTCTCTCGAGATCTCACTCCCTGTCCTGGCTTTTCTATCTTCTGCAGATTTTGTTGCGATTTTTATCTTTGCATACGCGTTCTGTGGCGTTCGGATGCTCCTCGCTTCCAGTTTGGGACAGCTGGGGTCGTGTTTTCAGCTTTATGTCTCGTCATTTGTTTAAAGACGCGAGGTGCTTCCTAAATGCCTTGCCTGTTAGATTTATGCTAATGCCATCAATCTGTTATGCTGAATATCAGCCGTTTAGCTGAGTCGTTGATAATTACTGCTTTGGGAAGATTCTGTCATCGTGCCTGTTCTTTTCCCAGTGGGACTCCTGAACAAAGACTCTGAACGCTGCAAATAGGTTTCTACGTTTTCACTGATCATGAATGTTTATTAGCCGTTGTTTTTTTTTTTTTTTTAAAGCTTGGGTGAATATATTTTACGTACACACTTGAAAACTTGTGCATTTTACAGGGTTCCCACATCTTTTGACTTCCGCATGACCTTTCCAGTCTTTCCTGAACACTGGATAAGGAAAATTCATCGTATAGAGATTGCACCCACAAAGAGCAATTTCTAGTTGATGAAATATTTATGAGCTTTTTGAAATGTTATTAATTTCCATGACTTTTCCAGGCGATTTTAAAATTCCGTGACCGTGGGAACCCGTGAACGCTTCTGTTTTTAAACTTTTTTTTGGGTGATTTTTATCCTTTTTTTTTTTTTTTCCTCAACTTGTGGAATTTGCTGTGTATTTTAATAACGTGTATATATATATATATAAATAAAAAGATTTTGTTTTCAAATCATCAGGTGTGCGAGCAACAAAATTCAGGGTAGCGGTGACGGATTATTCAGTTTGTTTTATTAGAAACATTTACAATACAATTTCTGGAAAATAACCAAAAAATCAAAACTAGTATGGCATAGATACATTGATCGAATATCAAAAATGAAAGTCACAAAGAACATGTTCTAAGGAAAAAACCTGCAGTTTGCGTGCCCCGTGTAGACACGATACTGAATTATGAAATCAAAACGACTCGTGGAGTATCGGCTAGCCTCGTCTATGATATGGCAAACCCCTCGTTTATCGACAATAAATTGAACACTAGTACCAGGAGATGCTTGACCAAACTAATGCACTAAGACCACTATGAGAGCTGAATGAAACACTTCTACTGTGCTGGAAGCTACCAAATACAGACTGTCGGACCGGAGTAACTCATCCCAAGCGAGGTCACGTCAGTGACCGTCCTAAACCCCCCCCACCCCATGTTCCTGTCTGACTGAAATTGAAACCACTACACAACTATCATTGCCACCACAGAGCCAAAACAAAGTCGAGATGCGTGTTCACCATGAAGTACTGAGACTATGCTTCTGCATGTAATCTTGTAAACAATATTCACCGCTTTGACATGTTTGAGACACTCTCGTAATAACTAAACGCAGGCATCAGCCCTTGAGTGTAGTTTGTACATGAGCCAAAACGGGTTGATAGAAGTTACATGCAAATAACGGTATTACTGTGAATGTGCTCAAATCTGCATTCTGTTCACATATCTGCAAACAAATATGATAACGGAACATCTGATTTGCAGAAAAAGTGTTTGTTCTTTTTTTTTTTTTTTTTTTTTGTCTTTTTTACGTTTTGTCATGCATATTTTTTTTTTTTTTTTTTTAATCGGAACGACGTTACATGTAGTTGATTTTTGCTCGAGTTATTACTACTGTATGCGTGTACTATGCACAGTCATTTTTCTGTTTCACCCTGTTATACTTCAGCCTGTTATCACTTCATGAATTCCATTGCATTTAAAACCAAAGCAATTTAATATATTAAAAAAAAAAAAAAGGAAGGGACCCTTTATTCACTCAGCTATGAGGTGTTAAAAGGACGAGTACACAACACTTCTGAGCGCTTCTGGTATGCAAAAACGCGGTATTGAGGCACAAAGTTGAAGTGACTAAAATACCCCCGAATGCTATAAAATATTTCTGCCGTTATCCCATTGTTAATGCACACGTTACGTATCTGACGCTTTAAAATATAAGCCTTTGAAACCCCACCCCGCCGTTTTTTTTTTTCTGCTGTCAGAAGTGTGGATTTTTCTAACTTTCATAAATAAAAATTCTATAGTTTTAATCATTTTAGTAGAAATCAACTTCATGCGTTTTAGAAATATATTAACTTTTTAATTTATTAATTAAAAAACAAAACGTCTTGAAGTTACTTATAAATATGTTTGCTTCATTAAAGATATTCATAAATAACATCCAGATACTGACCTCTTCCTCTATGAAATAATAATGCATGTTAGCAAAATAGAATCTTACTGAAAGAGCTATAAGACATTTTAAGTTCCCTTTTAAGTTGCTTTGTATAAATGCTGTGAGGAAGAACCTAAACGGATATGGTGGTATATCTCTAGCCATGAAATTCAACTTAAAGCTCACTTTCGATAAAGAAACAAAAGGCAAAATTAGACATTGGTTGGGTGGCCATTTTTACATTCAAATACATTATTTGCCCTTTGTACTATACTGAAAGGCATTATAATTGCTTAAGTGCATCACGTATATGTTCTCTGGTGATTCTATGGAATGGGCGCCGCAGCGGTTATAGATAAATACGTTGCAGCTTAAGCTATCTGCTATGTCAGAACATAGAAGGGTATATATACTGTTTGCCTAAAAAAAAAAAAAAAAACTCGGAAAATATCGACAAGGCTAAAAATGCAAATATATTCGTTATGGGAATGCAAGGTACAGTTCGGCTCAAAAGTTTGCAACCCCCTAGAGGAATTTTTAATTGCATTTAATTTTATTTTTAGTACATCCCTTAGGCAGTTTTCTGAAATGAGGCGAGACACTTCAGATGACAACACTGTTTGTTTGTTGTTGTTGTTGTTTTTTTTCATGCACTGGTCAATTTTGATATTCTAGGCATTGCGTAATGCGTATCTTCAGACTAATGGAAAGAAAAATATGTATTGTATTGCACTTAATCTATTTGTATCTGTAGATGTCAATTGTAATATCCTTTTCTCAAAATTAGTTTTTTTTTTACTCCTTTTATGTTACATTATATTCTGAGCTGTATTATAGATGGATTTGATAGTTTATCATTCACCTTGTTCTATAATATTTTCTTAAAAACATGGTGAAAATGAATAGTTTAGGATTAAAAAAAAACACCACCGTTCTATAAAATATTTTACTCTAATATATAACAATAATTTTTAATCTGCCGTTATCCAGTGTTTCCATTTATGTTCTGGAAATGTATGCAAATGCGTATTTTAATAGGATAATGTCTCATTTGCATATTTCTGACGCAACATTTCAAAAAACTCCAAAAATCCAATCGGCTGAGAAATATATTAGTTAATCTATTTTTTCACTCTGTTCACCTGGAGTGTCTCGCCTTAATATTCCACAAGAAAAAATAGTTCGCATGGCCTCGCTTTTAAATTCATGCGTTTTCTCCTCGAGCCTCAATGACAGTTTATATCTTATGTGATTAGTTTCGAGTCTCTGGCTTGTCCTCTGTGCTGAAGCGGCCCACTGTTCTTGACAAACATCCTCTAAGTTCTTTGGTTTCCCAGCGTGCTCTACACATTTGAGTTCTTCCCACAGAGGCTATAATGATGTTGATCTCCAGCTCCGACGCCGGGACAATCGAGGACTCGTGCAGCTTTCACAAAAGGCTGCAAACAATCATTGACACTCGAGGAGAAAACGCAGCGTTACTGAACTGAAGGTGTGCGAACTTCTGAACGGAATAAATAATTTCGTATGTGGCGTCTTCAGGGCGGTACTAAAAATAAAAGACTTCCAAAAAAAAAAAAAAAAAAAGCTTACCCTTCTAAACAGACTCTGCTTGGGGTGTGTAAACATATGAGCATTTATCTGGTATTTGTGCATTAGAAACTTTATGTTGGGTAAGAGAAATATGTTTGGAAAAATAAACTAGTGTCATTGTACAGCGTTACATTAAACACCAGCTGTAGTCCTCGCTAAAAATCTCTGTAGTACAAGTGGCTCTGTTATATTTTATCTACACAGGCTGTTCAAAGGTTAATAATGCTCTGTAAAATAATTTCCCAGCATGCACAACCAAAAAGAAGCAAGAGAAGCTGTTGAACTGCAACTATTTAACAACACCACATAATTACTAAAAAAAAAGAAAAAGCAGAAACGGAAACGATTCACAGTGGTTCTTAATATTAAGCTTCGCGTTAAACAACACATTCTTGTTAAACCTGTCAGACTCCAAACCGGTCCACTTTTCTTTGTGAATCTGTAGTCGTAGGTTGTGACCACTCCCCCTTCTCGATCAGAATGGCTTTTTGCACGGCAGTTATTATTTTGGATTAGGCATAATAATAGTGCCTCGTCATTCTGAAATTATAAAGGAACTTGCCAGTTGAAATTATCTGAATGGCGATTAGACCGTTCTGATATGCGTTTTTAAAATATATTTGTATTTCTTCTTCTGAGCTGCTCTCGCATGCAGTAAATCCTGTCAATAGGGCGTGTAGATATTTATTATTTCTGTTGTGTCGTAACTGTATGCATCAGTATAGGCAAAGCAAACGCTGTACAAACTAACCTAAATGAATTCTTTCCCATTGATTGTGATAACCCTAATTTTTGGTTATGTACTTTTCTGAAGAGCTTTCAGATTTTGGGGCATCAGTGACATCACGCTTTATTTCGTTTTTCCATTGGGATGACGCCTTACGCACATTACAAACTAGCAAGTAGGCTATTAGAGACTATTACAATATTTTCAGAATTGCTTATATAGTGAAATATACTTAACGATATGCCTATGGTAGTCAGTCTTTATTATATATCTCCCTAAATGTCAATAAATATAGTCTTATTCCTATCAAATAAATAATACTCGAAAAAGGTTTTGCTGTGATTGGCTGTATAAAGTCTTTAACAGTTAAAATGTCTCCTTTCAAAGCCTGTACTGAATAATATCTCGCTCTGAATACCTCCACAGCACCTCCTCCATCGATCCAGGCTACATTCTTTGAAGTATATCATCGTCGCTCTATTAGAAGTTATGATGTTTGGTTAAGAAACAAAACTTTTGAAGTGCTGCATTTTCTAATTGGGAAAGTCGTTACTGCTTTTGTTTTGTTCTCACAAAGGGCTTTAATTGGGTAAATACAATGTGCATGGCTTTAAACAATTCTTAGGGTTATCAACCATTTAGAAGCGTTTTTCTAACAGTGCATTTTTTTTGGATAAAGATTAACTTGTTTTATTAAGACGGTTATTGCTTGTTTCCTGCATACGCTGACCTAGTGACCTTAAAAGAGGCAGGAGAACAAATGCGGTATACAGACAGACAGCTGTTGTTCTCAGTCGGATTGTAAATCGAGCTATTGAAGTTTGCATAATTGAATCTATTTTTAATTTTTTTTTTTTTTTTTTTAAATATATGTGTGTATATATACGACCGAAATGCATAAGCATTCATTCCTGCAATGGACGAACATCTGTCCCTGATCAGTGCTGGGGATTTGAAGAACTAGAAATGTAAGAAAGGTAAGAAAATACCATCGTATCGTTGTCCCTTCGTTTTTAAAGTAAATTAAGATGCTACTCCTAATAACTTTCGACGCTTAGAAATACCGCCAAGTGACTTGTTCGAAATACGCTATCCGTGCAAATACAACCAACTAACTTAAAATATAACCTAAGTGCAATAATGACCATAACCATTTGAGTTTGCTGTCGAAAATGCACATGCTTTTCGATTACAAATGCTGTTTGCCTGCTTCAAAATAAGGTGCTTTTAAGAGCTTTAATTTGTTAAGCCTTTTCGGTTCTGTATCTCAAAATCTGAGAGTTACTTAAAGGGACATGAAAAATATTTAATTTCAACAAAGTACCTTATTACACCAACGCTAACAAAACAAAGCGCTAATGCGGCGTAATCGTGAATTCAGATGAGGCAAACGACTAAGTATAAACTGCTGTAACAGTCAAAAGTTTTTCAGAACTAATATTTAAGAAGCTAATGGCTCAAAGGTAAATCGTTATAGTAAGTTAAATACAATCACAAGCTTACACCTAGCATATCTTCTAACACGGCGCACATGTGGCAATGGCGCAGAGAGGCTCGATGGGGAAAAAACTGGCCCATTTCAAACCGAGTACATTTTCGGTGGCTCCACTCTTTTGTAGTGGCCTTCCAGTGAAAGGGGGAGAAAAAGAGAAAAAAAAGACAGTTTTCTCAACCTTCAGAACACTCTAATCCCTATCCCGAAATCCCAGCCTGCAATGAGACGGGCAGTGGGTGTGTAACTGATTCAGCATGAGCTGGCCACCAAAATTGGGCGTTTCCCCCTGCTTTCTTTGTCAATTACAATTGTCTGATTTCATTGTGGAGTTCAAGGTTGTTCTCCGATTGGCTGCTCGTGACCGCACGCTGGCAGGCCCGTCTCGAGGGTCACGGCAGGATGTCCCGCTCATGAAGGAAGACTCCATGGAAACTTCGACGGCCTGCCTCTTGTGCACATTAAACGAGAAATCTCAGAAGAAAAAATGCTTTGGGTCTATCTAGTCACACTCTCTCAACTCAGAAGGGCCAGCTTTTCTCTTTGAAATGAAATCTGCTCTTGGATTTTTTTTTCTTCTTTCCACCCAACGGCAGGACAAAAGAGGCCCCGTTTCTCCCAATGGGAATACCAGAACAGGAGCGAAGCAAGGCGATCAACAGGAGGGGCCCCAGCTGCACCTAGTTTAGCCCCGTGGGCGTCTCCGTCCTCATTCACGCCACTGTGCGCGCCCCTCCTTCCTACGGCAGTTGCTTTTGCACCTGGACTCTGATGTATGGCTAATTATCGCTCCTCCTAGGGCAGGCCATGTCAGGCGCTCCGGGATTGTACCACCACTGCGACAAAACAATATACTCACTGGGAGGAGCTCGGTCGTCATTACAGCGAATGGATGCTTCGTGGAATTGGAGCACAGTCCTCCCGACAAACCGGACCCTCGGAAAATAAAAACTTAATCTAGAGTACGATATGCAACACCTGCCTCAGTGCAGACGGACAGTCGGAGGACGCTTTGCAACTCGGGGAACGGGGTGATTTACATTGTACTGTGGCTCGGAGTCTTGCTTGCTTTTGTCTATTTGGTCTATTCAGGATCAGATTACAGACCCCTCCCCTCAATCGCCCCTCTGCTTTTTTTTTTTTTTCCTACTTCATCTTATGCCTTATGTTCAGCGTTTTACTAAATAATGCATAAAAGGAAAAAAAAAAAATCATAAACGTACTGAGTGCAGTGGAAGAGAATAAAAACGTTACTGAAAGAACCTGGGAAGTCCTCTTGTTGAAAACAACGCTGGATGAGTTCCAAAGGTTTTTTTGAGCTGACCAATCAGTTTGTTCTCAAATAGTTTTTCCTTTCTTTTTCTTTTTTTTCTTTCGACAGTACCTAATAAGACCATTTTAGATACATCACATAATAGGCTCACTGGTGCAGAAACAAAACAAAACGAAACTAAAAAGAAACTCCCTGTTTTACTCGCACAATTACCCGCTCTGATTATTGATTTGCAAAGCAGATACTACATCGTAATTGTGATGATCTGAATTTAAAGCCATCAGGTCGTTATATATCAGCCCCTATTTCTATACCATCTATTTCGTGATAGACATCTAGAAATGTAATGTTTTTTTGACAATCACTTTACATCAGTTTTATGTGCAAAGATTTAAGATTCTAGTTTGCCTTAAAAAAGAATACTATTCATTTGCAGAAGATGCTGGGATGTAAAACTATACTCCAATCTTAGGAAATAAACTCGTGAATGATATTTTTTTCATATAGTAATATACCTCCTCAGCAAAGGAAAAGTGTAAATGTGTTCACATTATTTCTTCTGTTACTGTCCACACGCAGCATGTGGAAAAAACAGCACCAGTAAAAATTAAATAAAATAAAGCAAAAACAAACTAAGATGCTAAGAACTACGCTTCTTTCCATTTTTAAAAAAACTTTTATAAAATATATGTATATATGTGTACATATAAAAGAAAAATCTGAAAATACTTCTTTTTTTTTTTTTTTTTTTTAGCAAAACCAAGTAGTGTGTTCTAGTAAATATTCAAGCTTGTTTTGGTTTTGTGTTTTCTGAAAAATAAAAAAAGTGAATACTGACCAAAAGAAAACAAAACAAGATTAAAGTGAACTTCTGGATTCTACAGAGTAAAAACGTAACCACAAAAAAAAAAAAAAAAAGTAAAGATAAGTCGAATTCTTAAGAGAATATCCGGATAGCCTGTGTAACCAGGGTGTGGCAGACAGGACACTCCGGATGGTTTAGCTCACAAATTCGGATGGCGTGACTCCATGCAGAAGAGGTTATGACCACATCGGACCAGAGCAGCGGTCGGCTTTACTTCTCAAACAGGTCATGCAGTCCCGGGCTATGGCGGGCGGAGAATCCGCACGGAGACGCCCGTGAACGCGGGCGGTGACGGTGCGGGCTCGCTGTGGTACGGGCGTGCCTGGGCGTGAGGAGACCCCACCGCGTTGGAGTTTCGGTGCCGCACGGTTCGGGCAGTCCTGGCGATAGCCCGGTCAGAGGAAGAGGCAGGCCTCCAAAGCTTTTGGAGCGCTGCTGGGCGTAGTAAGCCACCTGTTTGGGATAGCTCTGGATCGCCCAGCTTTGGAGTGCCTGATCCTGAAGTAGGAGCATGGCTTGTCCCCACTGCTGTGGCTGGTAAAGTCACCTTTACTGTAAATCCCGCCGCCGCCCCACCTCCTCCCCTCCTCCTCCTCCACTGCCACCCCGACCATGGCGATGCCTGGAGAAATTTTGGCGAGCTGCTGGGCAAGCTGGCTCTCATGCTGGGCCCCCAGCAGCCCCCACTACACTGCTGCAGGCGGCGCCTCCCAGACCCCTCTGGCCGCTTGCCAGGTCCCCTGCTAGCTGCTTTCATTGTTGTGGTCATGCAGGCCACTCGTGGGTGGAAGGCGAAGTGTGCGCTCGATTTCTTCTCGCCCGCCTCGGCGCTCCGGGAGCCGTGATCCCAAAGACGGTCGGGCCCGCGGCCCGAGTCACGAAGGGGGCGCACGTTTGCTGCTGTGATGCGCTATAGCCGAGCTCTCGGCCCACCACCAGGACCCACGACACGGTAGGGCACCCGCAGACCTAAGGGTGGCCCGGGCCAGGAGCGGTGAGGAGGCGAGCCGCGAAAGAGACTCAGCTTGTCTCCTGAGGCCCGCATGGTGCAAGTGCCCGTGAGCTGAGATGATTTCCAATGTCTGGTTGTGGCCACGCCTCGGCATGGCCGTGTGATGAGGAAGACTGGTTCTTCACGCCTCGGACGGGGTCTTGATGTAGGTGTTTGTCTTTGGCGCAAAGCTTTGATTTTGCAACCTGTTGAGTGGAGAAGGAGTATTATAGTAGTAGTGATATTAAAATCTGTCAGATAATACTTGTTTGTTTCCAGGTCAAAAGGTCACCCATGCACAGAATCTGCAGAAAGAAGAACTCAGTTCACAAAAGTTCTTCCTGTGTTGAGATATAATTTAAACATTTTGAATCATTTGATTGCTTTTTTTCAGTTCTCATTAAAAGCTAGTACTGTTCACTCTATTAAACACAATTTAATATGTTAGAACTTTACCATGTTTTATCAGTTTACCTTGCTTTAAATATACAAAATTCTGCAGATTCATTGCACAAGTCAGCAGATTCAATCTAAATTGGCCTGCCTTTCTTTTTTTTTTATTTATTACAACCTATACAAAAAAGTATACCAAAATACCATGAACTAATGAGCATTATTGGATGT
>NC_056714.1:27560444-27601998 GCF_018831695.1 Puntigrus tetrazona | reverse complement strand
CACACACACACACACACAAAGCCCCACACGTAGAGCACTTGGCAGGGAACATAAAGGGACACACGATGAACAAAGCACTGTAGTGCCTTCACTTCAGCTCTCAGTCGTTTGGAAGGAAGCACTAGTCAGATGCTTGCCATATTTATTAAACACTCAGCAAACAGAATTAATTCATTTAGATTTAGTTTAGTTTGACAGATGAAGAAAATCATCTTGGCGAGGATAGACAAAAGTGACCAGGGACAGACAGCATCCCAAATCAACATAACATCGTTTAATATGGACCCTTTTTTTTTATTTATTTTAATTTTATTTTAAAGTGTCAGAAGCAAAGTATAAATTAACATTTACCTCTGGTTAATAAGTTCTAAATATATTTTACATTAGAATTGTCCTGTATGTCCTATCAGAAAATTAGAAAAGCTTTCTAATTAAATATTTTGAATTAGAATTAAAATGTATGTTTTTGCTACACTTTTATAATATTTTTTTATAGATTTAAATTCTAAGTAGAATTAAAATAATTTTGTAATCATTGAGTAAATATAAGAATTTAATACATTTTAAAGTGTATAAATAAACACACACCAAGGCTACTTTGGAGGCGATGGCACATTTTTAAATTATTAAATCAAGGCAGTGATTAAAAATATATTTTTTTTTTTTAGTGATGGATGCTATTTACACTAAGTGCACATAGCTATAGATTTTATTAACAGTGTTAAAATAGCAGGATTTTCTTCATTTAACTTTAGTAGTTTCCTTCATTTGTATTCAAAAATTTTTAAATTAATTGCAATTTTGTTTGTTTATCGGAGCCAAAAATAAATATCACACATTTTTCCAATATTTACTAAATTTTCCCACTAAAATGCCGTTAAGTGTGACAATCTTGGCAGGTTTTATTTACAACAAAAATCTTATTTGACGCAATAAAAGATTAATTACTTTCATCCCGAATACTAATGTTGTATAATGTTTCATTTATTTAAATTTGCCACTATCCTTGGTTTTACCTTTTTTTTTTTTTTTATTCATTTAAAACCCAATTTAATGTAATACTCTTCCTTATTCTCATGTATAGTTTAGTAAAATTTTTACACTAAATGACAGTGTAACATTTTATTCTCCAAAAACGTATTTGAAACCTTAAAAGTAGCCACTTTACTTGCATTAAATGTGCTTTCTATGAACTCTTTTGTGATTGTCTTTTGATGCAGACATCTTAACATTTTTGACGTGTGTGTAGCCTATCATTTTAATTTTGTTATATAATATGGAAAAGCCTTTAGTTAGATGTGTTCCTATATTTATATTAAACGCTTGACTGTTTTACTGAGAGTTAGTTCTGCTATCACCTCGAGCGTTGAAGCTTTAAAAAGTTTTCATAACTCTGGACTGCTGTGTTTTACTCGGGGCGTTTCTGCTGGCGTGAACGCTCCGACTCTTCTGTCAGCGTGCTGACTCATCTTTGGGCTCCCAGCGCTCCCATGATGCTCGGCGGCTGCGTGCGAGTCGCTCGGCCCGTGAGCTGCATGAAGGAGCGGCGTAGAGAGCTTCGAGAGCGTATCCCAGCGGCCTCTGCGGCATGCGAGCGCTCTGACTGTAACGGGAAATCCTGAGAGATCCGGAGGGCGGGAAAAGCATCGAATCGATAAGCGTCCGCTCTGAGTTATCATGAGCTCCGTGCTTTAATTAGCCCTTCAGCTGACTGCAGATTCTGAGATGATCGGGGCCACTGTGCCACTTCATCAGAGCTGACAAACCAATCACAAACAGCCGTGTCATGCCACACTGTGTAAATGAAGTGCATGGATTACCTCCTCGCAAGACAATGCCAGCGAATAGGGAACGACTTGTCTCCTTACACAGCAAGTTTTCTGAATAGTTAGGTTTATCATTTAATAAAATGTGCGCTAATTTGCATGAATTTCTAGTTCAGAAATCGAAACGCTGGATGATGTCAGTTTCAAAACACTTGTTTAATTTATATATATATATATAAACATATAATTTTTTTTAAATATCAAATAATATAGTGTGGTAATCTCTCTCTCTCTCTCTGTCTCTCTCTGTCTCTCTCTCTCTCTCTCTCTCTCTCTCTCTCTCTCTCTCTCTCTCTCTCTCTCTCTCTCTCTCTCTCTCTCTCTCTCTCTCTCTCTCTCTCTCTCTCTCTCTCTCTCTCTCTCTCTCTCTCTCTCTCTCTCTGTCTCTGTCTCTCTCTGTCTCTCTCTCTCTCTCTCTCTCTCTCTCTCTGTCTCTCTGTCTCTCTCTCTCTCTCTCTCTCTCTCTCTCTCTCTCTCTCTCTCTCTCTCTCTCTCTCTCTCTCTCTCTCTCTCTCTCTCTCTCTCTCTCTCTCTCTGTCTCTCTCTCTCTCTCTCTCTCTCTCTCTCTCTCTCTCTCTCTGTCTCTCTCTCTCTCTCTCTCTCTCTCTCTCTCTCTCTCTCTCTCTCTCTCTCTCTCTCTCTCTCTCTCTCTCTCTCTCTCTCTCTCTCTCTCTCTCTCTCTCTCTCTCTCTCTCTCTCTCTCTCTCTCTCTCTCTCTCTCTCTCTCTCTCTCTCTCTCTCTCTCTCTCTCTCTCTCTCTCTCTCTCTCTCTCTCTCTCTCTCTCTGTCTCTCTCTCTCTCTCTCTCTCTCTCTCTCTCTCTCTCTCTGTCTCTCTGTCTCTCTCTCTCTGTCTCTCTCTCTCTCTCTCTCTCTCTCTCTCTCTCTCTCTCTCTCTCTCTCTCTCTCTCTCTCTCTCTCTCTCTCTCTCTCTCTCTCTCTCTCTCTCTCTCTCTCTCTCTCTGTCTCTCTCTCTGTCTCTCTCTCTCTCTCTCTCTCTCTCTCTCTCTCTCTCTCTCTCTCTCTCTCTCTCTCTCTCTCTCTGTCTCTCTCTCTCTCTCTCTCTCTCTCTCTCTCTCTCTCTCTCTCTCTCTCTCTGTCTGTCTCTCTCTCTCTCTCTCTCTCTCTCTCTCTCTCTCTCTCTCTCTCTCGGGTCTCTTCTCTCTCTCTCTCTCTCTCTCTCTCTCTCTCTATATATATATATATATATATGACATATATATATATAACAATATATATATAGGATAAATTTTTTTGGTGATTGCACAAAGGGCATTTTCCAACTCTTTTCCAATGAGCTGCTGTCATGACAAACTACTTAATTTGATTCGGTGCATCGATATAAATGTCATCAAGCCGCTCTATCATTGATCTCATGATATGAGACTTTTATTATCGTGTACGGTATATGGCACACCCCTAAGGCTATTATTTTCATTATAACAGTCTTAAACAAAGCCACTTACTTAAAACAATCTGAGAAAACAATTGCATAATTTACTTTGTGTGTGAAATTTTCTAGGAATTACTAGTGAAAGTTTGTATTAATGTTTATATGTTAATTTATTACTTTGTTTAAATATATTATAGTTGGATGTAATGCTGGAAAATGGAAAGGAATTAAATCTTATGACCTAACTGGCATATTTTAATATTTTCTGAAATGCTTGTATACATTTGAAAATTAATATTTTAGTTTAACGGCACCTCTGCTATACAATGACATGATTCACCGAGATCGAGCTCACATCAGAGTTAAACAAAGCCACTTACTTTTTTTATTTACTGAAAATTTTTTTGTTTGTAAATTATATGTTTATTTAAGTTTTAATTAAAAATTTACTTTTTTTACTCAAATTAATATTTTGCACCTAGCTATAACAGAAAGTAACATTGAATTAATATGGAAGACCAAATTTCCATCAAGTAACATTGAATTAATATGGAAGACCATTTCCATCAAGGCATAAAAATTAAGGAATTGTAAAAAAAAAAAAAAAAGTTTCTCAGTACTGAATTTATTTATTTTAAATGCAATTGTAGAAAATTTATTCTAAAATAGCGAAAAATCTGATTTTCGAGTTAATATTGTGAAATTCAGAAAATCTCTTAAATAAGAGGCCTTTTATAAATTAAACATGATTTTTTTTTTTTTTAAGTCAAAAGTCAGAAAAAATACATTGGAAAAAAATTAAATTCAAAAGGATAAAGACTGCAAGTAAAACACTGTTTAATATATAAAGCTAAAGGATGAAATGGCATGTTCTTGTAAAATGCACTTCAGTAATTTAATTTAATTTACTTCTAGGGCTTATTTTTAACTCTTTACTTCTAGCACATGTGGCGTAAGTGACAGGGTTAAACGCTCAGAAGCTGCCTGTGAGACTGGAGAAAGTCCAGATGTTTTGCACGAGGTGTGTGTTATCAGTGAAGATCTCAGAACAAGCGTGAACCTGCCTTCATCGCGAGGAACGGTCCTGTGTCTGCTCATGTGATGTTCCTCGGGTCTTCGTGCTGCGCTCGCTCTGGTTTTGTAGCCGTAGGTTGGCGGATGAGGTTTATCATCAGAAGAAACGCTCCGGATGAACAGAGAGGGAGAGGTAATCAATAATCATCTTTCTCGTAGTTACAGACCACAAAAAGAAAAAGGAGAAGAACATCTGTCAGCGCAGACGGACTCGATGCTAAGGGTTGTTTTTAGTTGCACTTCTCCATCACTTATTTAAAGGCCTCAGCTGATGGATATAATTAGATTTAGAGTTCGACCAATGATGTTTTTTCAGAAACCAATACTGGTGTCCAGAGACTTAAAGATGACTGACTTCATGTGATGGAGAAAAAATGGAGCGAAATGTCAGTAAAAATTTAACAGTGTGTGCAAACACAATTTTTTTTTTTGTTCTTATTAGCAAATCTGAAGTAAATTGTCCAGAAATCTACAGAAAAAAGATATCTTGATGTATATAATAAAGAAATTGTCCATTTTAGAACCGTTCTGATGTTTGCATTTCCCCTCAATGTTCGTGACAGTAAGTGTCACTTTTGGTACAATTGATCGTTTTGAAGAGACTGAAAGGGGTGTGCAAACTTTTGACCTCAACCTGTGAATGAGAGCAAATAGAAAAAATTATGGTAAGTTATAAATCGTTGCATTTTAGTATATCTACTGTATCACGGAAATAAATTAATTAACTTTAGGGATTTCAGGAATTTGTATATTATTAAAAGGAAAAAACCTTTTCGTCGGTTGCTTGTTTTTCACAGTAGGAAGTGATCTTCAACGTGATGGAGAAGTTCCTGGTTTGGAGATGAAACCGCTTTGCTCGTGTTCAGGAGAGTTATGGATGGGCTTGTATGTGTTTGCGTGCACGTGCCGTCTCGGGGTGTGTGTGTGTGTGTGTGAGAGTGTGTGTGTGAGTCTGTGTGTGTGTGTGTGTGTGTGTGTGTGTGTGTGTGTGTGTGTGTGTGTGTGTGTGTGTGTGTGTGTGTGTGTGTGTTTTTCATGTTTACTCTCTCTCTCTCCACGGCTCTGTTTGTTCCCGTCACTCTGAAGGTCACAGATGTCACGAGTCTGTCGGTTCTGATCGAGTTCAGTCCACATTCCACCAGTGTCAGAGTCACCGACACCACAGCTGAGCTCCGCTTACACACACACACACACTCACTCACTCACACACACACACTCGCACACACACTCGCACACACACACACACGCTCACACACACACACTCCACACACACACTCGCTCACACACACACACGCTCACACACACACACTCTCGCACACACACACTCGCTCACACACACACTCTCGCCACACACTCTCGCTCACACACGCTCACACACACTCGCTCACACACACTCTCACTCACACACACACACACACACACACACACACACACACACACACACACACACACACACACACACTCACACACACACACACACACACACACACACACACACACACACACACACACACACACACACACACACACACTCACATATTAATGGATTGGTTGTAGCCTCATACACCCTATATAAACTTATGCCTGGTTGTTGTGCATGTTATTATACTACATATTACTTTTAAGTATTATTGTTGTTAATTTAATAATTTATTATTATTGTTAAAATGTTTGTGCAAAGAAATGCCCTGAAGTGATTTTATTTAAAATTACAAAAAGAATGTAACCGATAATACATTTCAAATATAATTTAAATTGCCCATTTAGATATTTTAAATTTCCTTTTATTTTCTTCTTCTTCTGTTTTTTTTTTTTTTTTTTATAATTTTTGACTTTTTTATGGATTATTTTATTTAGCAGTTTTGCAGATTAGTTAAATGCAGTACAACCATTTAATTTTTTCTCCCAAAGGTTTTCTCATGTTTAATTTAAAGTTTGCAGCTAAGGTTTTACGAATTTTTTTTTACGAATACGACATTTTCCTTTTTTCGATTTTGCGTCATTTGATGACCCAGACACATTGTTGACGGTTTCTTCTCAATTTATAGATTTAAATAATACAAAATATAATGTAATGTAAATGTGTTTTTGCTCTGGTGTGAAATATGAGGCAGATTTGTGACGGACCGGTGAGAGTTTGCCGTGTTTCGGGGGTCTGCAAGGTTCCCGGTGGGAGCTGTACTCTGCACACATGCGGTCAGTCGCTCGGAGTCCATGCGCCGCTGTCATCTGCCGTCTCCTGTGACCCGGCCGCAGCGGGAAGCTTCGTCTGATATTACGTAACCGCTAATGGCTGTTTATTTTAGCCAGCGAGTGTCGCAGATGTCACGGCTTCACGCTTTAACGACATCCACGGCCCTGAAACGCATCCCTTCAGATTACTCAGCAAAAGAGCCTTAATACCACAGGAATACATAGCGCATATTCATCTCCTTGGAATCTAATTTAAATATGAAAATAATTCATGGAGTACTGAATAAGTTGCTTTCTTGTGAATTGCTTTTGCCAAAACAAAAAAAACGCTCAAGGCCAAATGATTCAGTGACCTTTTGGATAAAAGATCCAAGATAAGAGTTCATATTGAGACTTCTGCAATGCAAAGTGTGCGATCGGGAGCCCGTTTGAGATCTCTTCTGAAACGCATGCAGGGTTGGGGTTTCCACAACAATTCGATCTGTTTTCAAGCAGCAGATATTTAGATCACATTGCAAAAAAATACAACAAAGATATGTGAACAAAATGCAAGTTTGCAATCCATATTAAGCACTTGCCGCTGATATTTCAGTCACTAAACCGTGCAACAAAACATGAAAAGCACTTAATGGTTTTATAACAACAATGTTTAAAGGTCAAATTCAGCAGAGGCGTTATTGATGATGTATACTTTATATAGGCAAGCGGCTGAGCCTGGAATATGAGCGCAGTGCACTGAATGTCTGTAGAGCCGCGTGACTCTGAATCAGTTGAAAATCACATCTTATTTTGGGCTCAGATATATATCATCAAACTCCTACAAGTCAATACGGTGTTCGTTTAATTTGATTTAATAAACATTTTGAAATATTTGTATTTAAAATAAAACGTACTTCAAACAGCAATTTCTGATATTAAAATAAAAAAAGTGGTTTGAAGGAATCATTCAGTAACTTCTGTTGTTTCATGAATGCATTATTCTGTGTTTTTTAAACTAATCTCCTGAATTAATGATTCAGACAAACATTATTTAAAGCATCAAATCCTTTCAACATTTGCTCACAATAATCATTGTCTTCAGCAGCAGGAGCACAGATTTAAATGGTATGCTAATATCTCATATTTGGCCAATGCTGATACCGATATATAATTACTTTTAATTTTAGCTATTTTATAGCAAGACGTTTTTTAAGAATTAAATAAACAGTAATAAAGTTATTTTATAATGACATGTGAGTAAATGTATTTGTCTTATCGGTAAGACACACCGGCATAATATCGGTACAATGCCGATATTTTATTGTATTTTATTGTAGATTTATTTTGTAATGCACAATCACTCATCTCATGAATATTCTGCACAGATTTAAATGCACTGGTATGCTAATATATCATTTTTGGCCAATGCTGATACCGATATATAATTATTTTTAATTTGGGCTATTTTAAAGCAAGAACTTTCGTAAGAATTAAACGGCGGAGTTATTTTATAATGATTATTTTATATATTTTATAAAAGTTATTTTATACATGTGAGTAAATGTGTGTGTCTTATCGGTAAGGCATACCGGCATAATATTTAATATCGGTACAATACCGATATTTACGTTTATAAGTCATTATCGGCCGATTCCAATATTGGTCTGATAATATCATTCATTCCTACTTTAAATTATTAATCGTACAGCTCTATATCAGTGCTTTTTATAATAGTTTTCTATGGTAAATGTCTGTGAAACTAGCATATTTCATATATATTGTGGGTTGATCAGCTTGCCTGTAAAGTGTGCGTCATCCGTAAGGTCTGTACAGAGTTTGTCTCTTAATAACAGCGTTTTACTACATTACTACTTAATGCAAACTGTGTATAACTGGAGCAAACGCCATGCGAAGACTACCAATAAATAAGTTTATGAAGGCGGCATCAATTCAAACGCTGTACCTTTAAGAGATCAGGACCTAACTGTCCTGATAGATGAGCTGCAGCGTGGCTCCGTATAACGTTACGGCTCTAATCCGGTCGGGATTTGTGTCGGATCACTTCGGTTTGATGCTTATTCCCGTTTAAATCCTGCCCGCTGTAGTCCAGTGAACTCTAATGGCAAGTCTTTGCTCTTTTGCACGTCCTATTAGCACAAGATAATGATCATTTCCAGTTGGAGCATTAAGATCCGTGTTTGCTAAGTTAACCCTCGAGCACCGACACTGATGATGCGTTTTATTTCTTTCCCCCGTGAGTGTTTTCAGGAAGCGCCTGGTTATTGAAATGAGCGTTTGTTTGTTCAGGAGAAATGGATATTCATGACCGCGGGTCTCCGAGGCACAAATTGTTGGGTTTCCTCCGAGTTTATTTGCTTTGCTTCGAACGAGCAGAGCGAGCGTAATGCCCCACTGAGAGCGTTTCTGGTCGCTTGTTTTTGTAGCCTTCGCTCAGTTTCTAGTCTTTTAAGGAACATTGATTCTCCGTCAATCACCGAAGGGCAGAGGAAAGCGGCAGAAGACCACGGTTCATGCTAGAGATGGGGAAACTTGGCCTCTGAAGCAGAACACGCGCTTATGATTACGATGCAGCAGGAGGCCGGGGTGTTGTGAGGGTGGTTGAGTTTAGCTCGGTTCTTTCAGTTAATGTAGATCTATCTTCTAATGCTCAATCGCTCGCCTCATGAATATTCAGCAGTGTGCGTGATTAGCTCCTCCCACTTCAGGACTGTCAGTGTTTGATCCTTGTGAAGCACCTCAGACTCGAGATGTTCACACTAACCTTCATACACAGCCGTTTCTCTAAATCCAATGAATCCTCTACATGACGTTTTTGTTCTCATTGAACATTTCGTTGCATGCTGAAATGCGTGACTTAAACTGCTGTTTTTGCATGCAAACATGTTTGAGGAAAAATAGATCTTCGGCGCCACCTTCTGATCATTTATTGCTTCTACATCCATGAAACATGCATCACCGGGTAAAGATTGATGATAACACTGATGATGATCAAATGCTTCTCCAACAGTAATTTATTATGATTTCTGAAGGTCATGTGACACTGAACACTAGAGTAATGATGCTGAAAATAATATGCAGTTTATTCTATTAAGGTGTCATTGTTGGTGTAATTATAAGTACTGAGTAATATTAATTAACTACATCCTTATTAGGTCAGGATTAGGGTTTGACTTGAATGTAATTATGCATAATTGGTATTATAATAGTAAGTACACGTAAAGGGTTACTTTTCCATTTTTAAGATGTAATATCTTACAATATTACTGGTCTTACTGTGTTTTTTCATGTAAATGTAGCTTTGTCGATCAGAAAAGCATAATGTTTCCAAACTTTTGATCAGCCTTTATTTTATTTATTTGTATTTATTCATTCTAGTACCTCAGAATATTGTTTTCATCCGCTAGTGATGACTTAAAAAAAAAAAATCCAAATAATAATAATTTCCTCTTCCAGTGAAAATGTCCGAATCCTGATGCAACCTCTCCCGATTTAGTTCAGACTGTGGCTGATTCGGGTCGCTCTCGTTGTGTTTTCAGAGGACGTCTTGTCGAAGGACGCAGGAGAATGTGCAATATGTCTGGAGGAGCTGGTGCAGGGAGACACCATCGCACGCCTGCCCTGCCTCTGCATCTATCACAAAGGGTAAAGGAGTGTGTGAGTGTGTGAGTGAGCGAGTGAGAGTGTGTGCGCGAGTGAGAGTGTGTGCGCGAGTGAGAGTGTGTGCGCGAGTGAGAGTGTGTGCGCGAGTGAGAGTGTGTGTGCGCGAGTGAGAGTGTGTCGAGTGTGAGTGTGAGTGAAAGAGTGTGGCAGTGAGGTGCTTGAGTGAGAGTGCGCACAGTGAGAGTGTGCTTGCGAGTGAGAGTGTGCGTGAGTGAGAGTGTGCGAGTGAGAGAGAGCATGAGTGTGCGCTGTGAGTGAGTGAGAGAGTGCGCGAGTGTCTGTGCGTGATGAGTGCGAGTGAGAGTGTGAGTGAGAGAGTGCGTCTTGTGAGTGAGTGAGAGTGAGAGTGTGCGCAGTGAGTGAGAGTGTGAGAGTGTGTGAGTGAGAGAGTGTGCACATGAGTGAGAGTGTCAGAGTGATGAGAGTGAGAGTGTGAGTGTGTGAGAGTGAGTGTGCGTGCGCAGTGAGTGAGAGTGAGAGTGAGTGTGCCTTGAGGAGTGAGAGGAGTGTCTGTGTGGCAGTGAGTGAGAGAGTGTCTTGTGTGCGCACATGAGTGTGCTTGAGTGAGAGTGTCTGTGAGAGAGTGAGTGAGTGAGTGTCTTGCCGCATGAGTGAGAGTGTGTCTTGAGTGAGAGAGCGCCAGTGAGTGTGAGTGAGTGTGTGAGAGTGTGAGAGTGTGTGTAGTGAGTGAGTGAGAGTGTGTGTGCAGTGAGTGAGAGAGTCTTGTGAGTGAGTGAGAGTGCGCGTGCTATGAGTGTGCAAGTGAGAGTGCACGAGTTAGTGTGCAGTGAGTGTGTGAGAGTGTGTGAGAGTGAGTGAGTGTGTGTGTGTGTGTGTGTGTGTGTTAGAGAGTGTGAGTCTGTTCTCTTACAGTCGTTCTGTTTTTCCTCCAGCTGTATTGACGAGTGGTTTGAAGTGAACCGGTCGTGTCCTGAGCATCCGTCAGATTAGCACGCCTCTCACACCTTTGCACAGGTAACACACATTCACAAACCTGAAGCATGACTATTCATATGCATGTATTACATGACTTATTACAGATCTAATACACTTTTTGCGGCATTTAAGTGCATGTTTTTAAATCACAATCTGCACATTGACATTTCTTTTTACAATCTTCAGCACACTTTAAGTAGCTTGTTAGTATAATGTCAAATATAGATGCCATAATTGTATATCATGGTTATAGTTATATTTCTTTTGGTACTTTAAATGCAAAAATAACGCTCTTCATTTACTGTTCATTTGATAATGATGCGTAAACAAAACGTGCAAACAGCTTCACATTTTCACATAATGTCAAAAACACATTTGATTCGAAAACTAAAGTCTCAAACTCTTTTATCTAAAATGGTTTCACTTTGGCTATTATTTTGAGGCAATAAATCAGCTTGTAAAAAATAATTTGACCATACTTCTCCAGCTGGTTGATTGCATTAGCGTTTTTTCCCCTAAAATGTTATCTGAATTTAAAATCCTGAAATTTTTGATATGCAAAAATGCATTTTTTGTTTATGTATGCACTAATTTGCATATATTTCAAGAACATAAATCTGAACATTTAATACAAGCAGGTAAAACAAATGTGTGTGTGTATATATATATATATATATATATATATATATATATATATATATATATATATATATATATATATATATATATATATATATATTATTGTTATTATTATTATTATTATTTATTTATTTATTTGTTTGTTTTTTTATTTTATTTTTATTTTAATATTTAACATAAATAAGAAAGTACTGACAAAAAAATTTCTTAGGGGTAAAATGTTGCATAAATCTGAACAAACCTGAATGTATTCTGACACATGACTCACTTGATTTTAATCGAAATCTACAGACACAAATAGATATAAAATAAACACTTAAATGTGAGCTTTCAATGTTTCCTTTCCGCTAGCCTAAAACAACCCGTTATAAAAGCCAGGCGGCTCTGTCTCTGTGTTTGATGTCTGCAGCCTCCTGGTGGTGAGAAGCGGCGTGATGTGAATTCTCTTCCTCCTCATAGACACTGTGACTCTGGTCTCGGGACGGCCCGCCCGCCCGCCGAACGCCCCTCACTTCTCGTAGCACGGCCATATAAGCCCTAGCGTGCCAAAACTCATTCAGGGAAACTCTTTCCACGTCAGTCCGACAGAAAGCCCGGCTTCTGCTCCAGCTCACCATCGTCCAATCAGGTGAAGGCGGCGGATCTTAGGAAGTTCGTTTCATTGGCCGGACTCAGGGTCAGCTGACTGTGTGGATAACTAGCGGACGACGGCTGGTAAATGGTGTCTCTCAGTGCCTTAATTTTCAGATCCCACGGGCCGAAGCGATGGACTCGGAGAAAGACGGCTGGACATGACGGGACGTGAGCCCTGATTCGGGTCGGCCCTGAGCCATACTGACAAGTGCCCTGTCTTTCGTAACGGCCACGCAGCCGTTTTATCTCTTTCGCTCTTTCTTCCCGGATGGAGGAATGTCCCATGCATCTGGAGTCTCGTAGCAATATCTGTGCTAACTGATTATGAAGATTCACTGTAGCCTGTCACGTGACGTCCGCGCCGTCTCAAGATCATTTATGCAAGTGCATCGCGTTTTATTTGTTTTGACGAATCTGGGCCTTAATTCAACACATGACTGACTTTCTGTGTCTCTTTATGTAGGTTGAATATTATCAAAATCAGAGGAGGGGGAAAAAAAATACAAAATGATATTTTGCATTAAGAAAATAAAGTGTTTAGGTGGATTATTAATAATGCAATTATTTTTTTATTGAAATCTGTGTAATATAAATGGCAGCGCAACAAATGCTGCCATAATTAGTTTAATAAATTGACATTTATTGTACTACTAATAATTTATGCAGATTTTGTAATAAAAAAATTACATTATATTTATATAAATTAATATAATTGAATAAATGTACAACAAAATTCCTACAATTTTTCTTCTTCGGTATAAGCATTTGTGCACTTATATTAATCATACAGCCATTAAATGCTGATTTTAAATTTTTTTTAATCATTGTATTGCAGTAATAAAAAAATAATAATAATGATTAAAAAACTCGCAAAACTCAAAGTAAAACTTTGTTAAATCTGCATAATTTACAAATACTACAATAATTAATATATTAATATTTAAGCAATGCCAACAAAAGTAAAAGTTAATTTCTTGAGGGCCCTAAAATGCACTTTTTCTTTATGCAAAATATAATTATAAAATGATTGTATTTTATTTTAAGATTTTGTGGTTAGCAGGTTTTGTGAGGCTTCACCCGTTCAGTGTTTTCTGGAAGCTGTAGAGTCATGTGACGTGTCACGTGACGTCATTTAGGGCTCCTTCACGTTTAAAAACATTGTACCTGCATCAAGAGTCAAACATGACGACGTGTGATCACCCATCAGGCTAAAGGATTCTCGTTTCACCTTCAATCCAGGAAATTAATTCGCAGGATTAAGATTTGTCACAACGACACACATTCTCTGTAGTAGTCATACTGCTCTTAATTTATGCAGATTTACATAAAAAAAAAACCCGTTGTATTCCAGTAATAAACGCTGAAAATAATATCTAAATGCATTACAGCACTGATGCAAAATGTGCAAGATTTTTGCAAAGATATCGTCACAAATCTTAATGCTCCCCCCAAAAAAAAAAATACACTTTCCTCATGTAAAATATCATTTCTTTTGCTATTTGTGATGAAATGTGATTCAGGCGAGTGATTCACCTGAGGTTTGATTCTCTTACGATCTTTGGGGTTTTATCAGCAGTTTAATGTAAATCATAGAGCCAGAACGGTGTGTGTGTGTGTGTGTGTGTGTGTGTGTGTGTGTGTGTGTGTGTGTGTGTGTGTGTGATCGTTAGCGTAAACCCTCTGGGTCACATTTCAGCTGCTTTTCTCGACATCCGCGTAATTTTCTTTTGGGAGAAAGGTGGTCGTTCTCCAGTAGGGCTTGACGTTTCAGACGGACGCGCTGCTAACTAGTTACTAATCACAGATTTAGTTTTCGGTTAGAGATCGTTCCCAGTCTCAAGTCAAAGCCTCACGCGGTTGAGTTCATCTGAAGGCTTAGCTTCGGTCAGCTGTGTTGAATTTGACCTGTGATAGTCAACCTGGCATATCAAAGGTGCCATAATAGCTTTAAAATGCTGCTAATCATGTATGTCGACGGCCACAGCAGCTTTTCTGGTCACGCGAGATGATGTATACCACGTGTCGCACCACTTTTTAACAAAAAGCCTTACCAGATATCATTTAGGTAAATAATGAATCCATGTTTTGCTGCTTTTGTGCAAACTTCTGTTTCCAGCAGATCTGAGCCCGATGCATCCGACCGGATCCGTGATTGTCAGTCAGAGCTTTCCAGACTCAACACTGGGTGTGGTTTCTGTTTAATTTGCGGCCGAGCTCCATCAGGTACCAACTAGTCCCTCACGTTAACTTCCTGAAGAGATGCAAGCAGGAGCTGAATCTCGACGTGAAGGGTTAACAGCGGCCACCAGGAGGATCATAAAGGGGTTTTTAATGATTTCGAGATATTGTAACATTCCATACATGTAAAAAACAACTGTACAGAGATAATGAGATTAAAAAAAAAGATCTTTATATGCTTGTTTGGATGTCCTTCTGTCTGATTGTGATTTTTAATCATCTTTAGTGCAGTGAATGAACAATTGATTGATAACAGCACCATTATGGAGCAAATACATGTGTAAAATATTTCAAATCCTAATAACACTTGAAGCCCTTGTGTATAATGCTTTATAAGCACATTCATAATGTGCATTGTGATGCATTATATTAATTGTACAATAATTGTAAGCAAAGTTAAAATGCATTCGAATATTATGAAGCATTCGTTGGTGGTTTTGCGTTTGAATGCATTTCACTTTAAGGCGTGACAATAATCGAAAAGTATTGTAATTATGCTTGTAATTGCGAGCCGTAGTTAATGCATTAAAAACAGCGAATAAGAGTCTGATACAGAGAGCCTACTTTCATACCTGCGTGTATTTTCATTGCATTTGTATTAAAAACAACCAAAAAAACATTAGGTAGGAAAATGTAAGCTGTGAATCATGTGCCATTAACATCAACGTCATCATTTGTATCGATGCACACGGACAGAAACGCGTATAGAGCGTTTCACTTTTTGCTTTTGAATAAAGTTTTGTAGGTTTGACGTGTAAAATAACTGGGTAACAGCTGTAAACCTTAATATTTTCACACAGAGGACAACTGTTACAAAAGGTGAAAATATGAAAACATTTACTGATGCTCGAGAACGCCGTGCATTAAAAGATGGGGGGTGTAAACTTCTGAACAGGACGATGACTTGTAAATTCTAATTTTGCTTAACAATCATGTTTTTTCATTTAGTACTGGACATCAGAAGCTATATGAATACTCTCATGTTTCCCAGAAGACTAAATAAGTGCAATGTACCTCTGATCTCGCTTAAAGAGTTGACCCCCAGCTCTTAATGCATCGTGTGGAGCATGTTTTGTAAAAGTTATGCATGACTCCCTCAGTTGTCCCCGGAGTTAAAAGATGACCTTCACAATCATATGCGGATGCTTTAAAACCAAAGGATGTTCAGGAGCTGGATCAACACAGGACTCCCTTCAATATCACACATAGGTACAGTTCAAGGGTGTGTAAACTTTTGTGTGTTATTTTTATAAATGGAGTTATTTTGGCTTGCGTACGTGTAAACATCTGCAACGTGAAACGGCTTGTTCAGGACAATCCTACATATAAAAAACATTTTTTATGAGCCCTCTTGATTTCTTTCAACCTTTTTACAGAAAGTGCAAAATGTTAACTCATGAGCATAAGCTTCTGTTGTCATCATTTGGATAAAACCATCTGCTAAATGTTGTTTTTTTTAACCTAGCTCTGTATGGTTCTGGCATGTTCATGAGTACAGGAGCTCAGTATCGGTGCATCCCTAAAAATGTTTTAATTATTACCAAAGAGTTTCATCTAACTGGGTTTTGTTCTGGTGTGAAACCCCCGGCTGACCGTTTCGAATCCAGCTGTGCTTCTGTTACTGAAGTAAACCGATTGCTGTGACGTAACACCAACTTCCTCCTTTTCTCAGTCTTTTCTCAGATCACGTGTTTTGCTGGTTCCTCTCAGTGGAAGCGAAGCCTCTTGTCGCCCTCGTAGAGTCGCTCTTCTTCTTCTGAGACGCTGCTTCCTTTAATACTGTGAACGGACCAGGAAATGTGAAACTTTAAACCCTGATCACGTGAGGTTAGTTGAGATGGAAAACTAGGGCTATTCTAAAAGCTAGTGAGCTACCTTCAAACGTCACCCCTCATTGGGGAACGAACTCTAAAAATCTGGACAGGCAATCATGCTTAATGAGATTTCAAAGTTTGAAACTCATTGTGATAAAAATACATTACACACATCAATGCTGGGTAAAATTGTTGATTTATATTGTATTTAAAGCCATTTATCACTGCTTTTCGTCACATGGCCATCTTGTCGCAGCCCATTATGAGATTGCCTTCATTGCAAACAATAATGTAAAGCTTTAAAATCCGGCTAAACTGAGGTTTATAGCATTTAAAGTGATGCAAACTCTAGTTTTTGGATCAAATAGCATATCTTACTTGACTTCCTTCAGCGTAGTGTTGGTAGTCAGGCCTTCAGACATCTGTTTGGCTCCATTAATGGTGAACTCATTTTCTATCAGCCTATAGAGAGTTGAATAGATTATATTGTGCGCACAGAGCTGAATTGTTTTTTTGCACACACTGTAGTTGTCTTGTTTCGCACATTTTTGCATCTGCAGCAGACATGCATTTAGCTTTCTTTATTACGTTATTGTCCAAAGGCTAAAACGTAAATGTATTTGTAATGCAACTTTTTGTAATAGCATCTTTGCATTTGCACTTCAATACACGGTGAATACTGTAAAAGTGTACGCCAAAATGAGCATGCACCATTTACATGCTGCAGAAATGTGAAATAACTGCATTACTGAAATAATGAGGTCATACATCAGATGTGTCAGAGTAGAGTTAGATCTGAAGGCCTCCGCGAAGTCTGACGCTGCATCATCAGAGATTTTGTTCTGTATCAACCTGAAAAATAAGCACATTAAGTATGCATCTGGAAATGATAACTACATTTAATTATTTATTTATTTATTTTTCAGATGCATGAGAAAATCTGCCATTCGGTCGTACCAGAAGATGTGAAGGCTTGTGTTTTCCTTCAGTGCTTTCGCCAGACTTCGTCCACCGTGAGCCGTAATGCCATTGGCCGAGAGACTAAACGGCGATACAATGATCAATCTCGGATCACTCGGTTTCTCAGAACGGAGACGTGGCGATGCGAGCTTTACCTGAGGTTGGTCAGGCTTGGGTGATTCTTCAGAGCCTCCGCGAAAGCATCTGCTCCCTCGTCTCCAATGGTGTTTCCCCACATTCTGTAACCAATTCAATTAATGTCACCAAACCTTTGAACTAAAATTCAGTTTAAAAACCATCAAAACCGCAAGTATATAAATGCACAAAAAAGAAGGTATGGTCTAATTATTCCAGTGCACGTTCTTACCCCACATCGAAGATAGATTTGCTCTTGTGGATGGCATCGGCCAGGTGTTTTCCACCCACACCTGTGATGTTGTTGCAGCCGAGCCTATGGGGAACATGTGATGAACTGTGCATTCTACATACTGTGAGAATGACTCGTTTTAAAGTCAGTAATCAATCTTAAATACCATCAATAAACCATGCATGCAACAGAGTACAGTAATGTTCTACAAGGTGCAATCATATCAAAACAAAACTAGCACAAATGCTCAAAACAAAAAAAATTCAGATCATGAGGTTAGAAAGTGCACATATTAACTACAAGGTTTTGGAGCAATGGATTTTTAATGCAATAAGTGTATTAAGATTTTCATGCATGCATGTCCTCATTGGATAAAGATTCTTCAGTCAATCACTTTTATCCATAGAGTGTTTTTTAGCGTAAAAGCACTGAACCGTATCAAACAGGAGAGCGTTCCCAATGTTCAAGACCTACTTGACAACCTTCAAGTGTGGACATTCTTCAATAATCTTTGCTACTTGTTTGGCTCCAACGTCTGTGATGTAGTTTTTGTAAAGACTGTAAATGTAAAGGAAAGAGGGTGGAATTAGGTCTAAATAAAACCTGACAACATGAAGATGAACAGATGAACTCACCCCAAGACTTTAATGATTTTGTGTCTGATCAGTTCCTCTGCCAGAACCTCAATACTGCTGTCCGTCAGCTGATTCACGCAAAGTCTGAAACGCAGACTACATAATTAACTACATATACTTACTATGGTTAGGATTAGGGTTTCGTTTATAGTTAAGTGCATGCAATTATGCATAATTTGCTATTATAGTAAGTACATGTAAAAAGGACACCATAAAATGAAGTGCTACAAATTCCTGGAATCTGATTTGATGTAATCCAGATTACTACACAGTTAAGATAGGAACTTCGTTTAGTTCTTCTAAATGTGTACTTTGTGGGTAAGGCCACACCCTGCCTGGCTTTTCTTACCTTACTACCGTCATTTTGCTGAAAGAGGGCCTCAGTTGCTTCACGCCATAATCATTGATGTTGTTATTGTCCATATCGACTCCTAGCTGCTTCCTACGATGGTGGAGGACAAAGTTCAAGGCGCTGCAATCGGCTGAGTAAATGTTACAGAAGGCGATCTTAATGTACTCCGCCGAAATGCCATTGGCTGTCATCTTGGCAACATCCTCGCTGTTCGTCTCGAATATGCACCGCAGCATCCACAAGAAGTTTGGCATCGCATGCACCTTGTCGCCCTTGATGTCTGTGGATGGATACCGAGGAAGACCTTTAAGATGCGTCTTCACGCTGTTGGATAGGTAAGACTTGAGCATCTTGCGCTTTTGCTTCAACAACACCGGAGGAACGAGATGCTCCAGAAGAGCAGAGTTGGGTTTGGACAACAGGCCGCATAGAAATAAATTGGTGAACTGGAAGTTGGTTTGGAAAGGGTCTTTATCTCTAGGTCTCGGCTTTCCCAGACAAGGCAAGCAGGAGAGACGCGACGACCTCTTGTACTCGCATTTGGAGAAGAACCTCAGAATAGATTCAGGAGTGGTTTTGGAGTCCAGCACCAATGAAAACGCAGCTAAGAAGGCCTGGAGCGTCTCGTGGAGGAACTCGAAGGTTGCAGAGCTTCCGCATCCATCGTAATGTGAAGCAGGCCTCAGGAAGCCAAACTGAAGGTCTTCGTCTTCTAACCCACAGGATATTACTTCCTCCATACTGAACACAAGTCCTCCCCGTTCTAGACCATGCAAGGCCAGTCGAGAAAAAGCCGAAAGCTTTCGCTCACCAGCTTTAAAGGTCTCCGCTGGACACCTCGTACTTCGTTTTAAAAGTCCAGGACGTGCGATCGAGTGTCCGAGAAAGACCTCAGAGAGAAGCAAGAAGACGTTTGTGAGCGTGATGCAAGAATCCGGCAACTCAAAGTTTTCATAGACCGAATGAAGATGCTTGAAGCTCTTGAGGATGATCCAGCTGAACAGTGGAATGGAGCAAAGACCGCAGAGATGAGGATTGGCGTCCAGCTGATCGGTGACCATCGTCTTGTGTTCCTTCTCTGGGAAATGCAAAGCCGTGTATCTCTTCAGGTGTTCGGGTGAGAATCCCTTCAAGTAGACTTTCTTCAGGATCACTCTGCTTTGGACTTCGGTGCCGCTTCGCGCCGTCAGAATCTTCCGGGAACCCTTGAGCAGTTTCCCGCAAAGCAAGTTCATGAGAAGCAAAAGCGGACGGGTCTTTTCTTCCGGGGAAACGGTCTCCGGCACGTTATCCAAGTCAAAATCCGCTTGGATTTCATCATACCCGTCAAAAGTGAAAAGCACCGTTTCTGGGAATCGCAGGATGTAGGTGAAGACCTCGTTGTCGAGATCGCCGTCTGGGTAGCAGTTGTGTTTAAAGATCAGATCCTTTAGCGAGATCTCGTCCGTTTCCTTAAAGGCGCTGAACATCCTGCATCTGAACTTGAAGAAGAACTTGGCACGTGTTTTTAGATCTCGTCTGGACCACAGGTTCTGCAGCTTCTGAAGGACGATGGATTTGCCCACGCCAGCGTCTCCGGTGATGAAGATGGTCTCGGCCTGTGGGTTGAAGACTCCCTGCTCTCCCAGAAGCTCATCCAGACTCTGTAAGTATCCCAGACTCTCGCCTCTGTCGTTCAGGAGCTCCATCTGAGTGTCCGTGTAAAGATCCTCCAGCAGCGTCTCCTCGCTCTTCGAGTACGATGTGATGAATCGAGTGTCTCTTCCCAGCTCGTATCTCAGCTTCTCACAGTACTTGCTAACTGCAAAGATGCAAAAATGAGTGCGCCAAAAGTAATGTTATGCCTAAATGCAGTGTCCTACAGTATGACATGACTTTTGATTTCATGGTTTCTGTATTTGTAAATTACGTCATAAGTAGCATATATTGTAGGGTATATTTGCAGCAATAGCAAACAATACATTGTATGGGTCAAAATAATCGATTTAGCTTTTATTCCAAAAATCATTAGGTTATTAAGTACAGTATGCATTACTAAGACCTTCATCTGGACAACGACAGGAGATGTTTTTTTTATTATTATTGTTTTTTGGCACCCTCAGATTTCTGATTTTCAAATAGTTGCATCTCAGCCAAATATCGGATACGATACATCCACGTTCAGTTGATGCAATAAATCTCAACTCCTGTGGTTTTGTGGTCCAGAGTTGCATGTTATTTTAAATCAAATACTCACTGGGGTCGGTGTTAACCACTGGTATGACGCTGATAGTGTCCAGTGGTATGTACTGAATTTCTTCGAACCATGGCCGCAGATCGATGTAAGCGTCATATGCTTCATGAAGAATGTGTATGAAATATGCTGAGCACTCCTCTCCTTTACTCTGAACCAGCTCCAGGATTTTGCGAACCTGTGTGTCCAAAAATATGAGGCGAGTTGATTAAATGTGAAGTGCGTGAATGTAATTATTTTTTAATTTTCAGCTGTTAATCACTTTGCTGTCACTTTCAAACTCCTTCATCACTTGCATCAAGATGATGATAAATACATTTTTAAAGCTAATTCCATAACTACATTTAAACAAAGCATACACTTGAGCACAGATAGGGAATAAAGTTATCCAAGAGGCATGTTCTGTGTTCCTTAACTCCTGAAACACTGGACTCTCGTTTTAGAGCAGTGCGATTAATGAAGGATATCGTGAGTGTGTGTGTGTGTGTGTGTGTGTGTGTGTGTGTGTGTGTGAGAGAGAGTGTGTGTGTGTGTGTGTGTGTGAGAGAGTGTGTGTGTGTGTGTGTGAGTGTGTGTGTGTGTGTGTGTGAGAGAGAGAGAGTGTGTGTGTGAGAGAGTGTGTGTGTGTGTGTGTGTGTGAGTGTGTGTGTGTGTGTGTGTGTGTGTGTGTGTGTGTGTGAGAGAGAGAGACAGAAAAAGATCAAAAGCAACCCTCTTTGTAATCGTAAACATTTTAAAAAGTTACTCTAATTTTTTTTTCCCTCCGTAACATTACAATTACATTTTGGCTAACATTTAATTTTAAGGTGTGCTTATTAGGGCACACATCCTTACTACAATAACAACAATTAATTATGCATAATTACACACAGGTAACATGTAGCCAATCGGTATTAGTCACCAGTTAAAGGTATAATTACAGTCTAACAATGAAACCTTTAAAACAAAGTGTAACTTTTTTGGTAATTAAAGTACTTCGTTACATGTTACTAGTTACTTCCCAGTTGAGTGCACTTAACTTTTAGCAGGCTTACTCCTACTATTATTTCAGTAGCCTATATTAAATACATCATGCAAGTGCGTTGTTTTTAATTTCTTTCTTTTAAACCTGGCCTATGCAGCAGCGTGACTTTATCGTCGTCTTCCAGCACGTTCTGCCGGAAGTGTCGTACCTGCTCGGTCTTGGTGCCGCCGCGCTGGATGATCTCGACGTCTTCGGTACAGATGAAGCCGTTCAGCTGGAGATTGTCCAGAATGCACTGCGTGTTCTTCACCTGCTCCACCAGCAGCTCGCGGTGTGACGTCAGCAGCCTCAGGTGAGACCCCGCGCGCCCGCGCGAGCCCATCTTACCCGCGAGGCGCGCGCTCGTGCGTCGCGAAAAGTCGAGTCGAGGTCCTCCGAGATGTGCGGGTTTTCCGAGTCCGACCTCGAGTCGCGTCAGAAAACGAAAGAGTCTCCAGCGGACTAGAGAGTGCTGTTGGCTTGGTTCCGCACCTTCAGAGTTAACTAGGAAGTGAAACCAAAAGACGAAGTTTGACCCGGATTGGTGAAAACTCCCAGGGTTTGCCGATTTCTGTCGCGCAACCCCTAAACCACGTATTCAAAAACACATTTATTGCATGCTTGGTATAGTCCAAAAATATATGCGCATATTTACACACATGCACAGATAGAGTGAGAGAAAAAGTCATCATACATTAGGCTACATAAAGAAAAAGTTGGGGAAAAAATACAAAAAAAATTATTTTAGTCTGAAAAGGCTTTGCTTGAAACATTTACGGCAGAATCAGAGTGCAGACAGTTTTTACTTAAAATAAAAAATATATATAATCAATAATTATGAATTACAAAATGATATCAAACAGTAGCCCACTTGAAACATTTAGCTAACTAGCTGCCTGACGCTAACTTCAGGTTATTTTCAAATGTAAAAATCCAAATAACTAGTTAGATAACATATGATGAAAACTATAAAAAACTAAGGCTTTGATGTTCAAAGCAGTGTTAAAAAATTATATAAATATATTTATCTTGACTTTATCTTGTGCTTATTTTGTAAAGGGGGCATTTTAGCCCACTATGCCCTACTACATTAACCTATATACTTCAATAAAACTATCTGAAGTAACCTATATTGCATGTGTGCACAATGCCCATTTATTAATAATAAGCCTAAAATGTGTTTTAATGTCGTTTTTGATGAGCACATAATCTTTGAATAATATCAGAATATTTAAGGTGTACACATACTTTCAGTACTTCCACTTTAGCACAGTTATATATGCTTTGCCTTTGTTTGGACTTGAACACTACTTCCTCTCGATTAAAGTGCACTACATTAGTTGTTCCAGGTCTGCATGAAGTAAACCAGTTTAGTGTGGCCTACTAAAAGTGCAGCTGAGGGGCATTTTATTAAATATGAAAACGTATGCTTGGCAAGAAATGCTTGTATTTTATTTACATTGGAGTATATTTATTTTTCGCTTTGAGTATGATCTGCGTGGCAAGGTCAGAGAAATAAAACGATAAAACAGTCTTCTGTTAGTCATGAGCTTTAATGTTATTTATACGTTTTATGACGAGCTACTTGTGAATTTAATGCAAAACTAGTTACTTTTTTACTAAACTTTACTGAAGTAGGTGTTTATGCCCTCACAAAAACAACGTCACATGTCGTGACACAGAATATTGTCCCAATGCTCTTTTGCAACAAATCCAAACCTTTTAACAGAACTTTAATGTTTATATGTGTGACGCTCTTACAACTATATTTCATGCCATAACAGTGAGAATAATTCTTAGAACAACATTTATGAATGTTATTTTAACATCTTCATGATGTTATTTTACTTGAATGTTTTTAAAACGTCCCTGTACTTCCAGTATCCGTTTATATATATATATATATATATATATATATATATATATATATATATATATATATATATATATATATATATATATATATATATATATGTATGTATATATATATATATATATATATATATATATATATATATATATATATGTGTGTGTGTGTGTGTATATATATATATATATATATATATATATATATATATATATATATATATATATATATATATGTGTGTGTATATATATATATATATATATATATATATATATATATATATATGTATATATATATATATATATATGTGTATGTGTATATATATATATATATATATATATATATATATATATATATATATATATATATATATATATATATATATATATATATATATATATATGTGTGTATATATATATATATGTGTGTATATATATATATATGTGTATATATATATATATATATATATATATATATATATATATATATATATATATATATATATATATATATGTATATATATGTGTATATATGTATGTATATATGTATATATATATATGTTTGTATATATGTGTATATATATGTTTGTACATGTATATGTATATGTATATATGTATATATATGTTGATCGAAATGATTAATTTAGTAGCTGGATATTTGTAGGAACGTGTCCCATCATCTCTATTAAACTCTACACACTTGGTTTGAAGGATGAGAACTTGCCTGATGATGGTCTTATTCAAAAATATTGTTTCTGCATAATGTTGACGGTAACATTAAATGGAAATTCATTCATCGTTTACTCACCCTTGAGTCTTTCCAAACCTCTATGAGTTTATTTTTTTATCTGTTTAATACAGAAGACAGTTTCTTTGAAGAATGTTGATTACAAAAAAACTGACTTCCATAATATGAACAACAAACACACAATAGAAGTCAATAGCTACCGTCAGCTTTTGTTCAGTTTTGTTTTTTGGGTGAACCTTCACTTTATATCACCAATGTCTGACACAGCTGTGCACTTTCAAGTTGCACCTTTCCGAACAGGAAGTTGGAAATGACGATTTTGTGAGCCGAATGGGACATACCACGACCGTTAGCTTGCTTTTAAAATCGAAAGAGAATAGATACATAGGTCAAATCCTATAAAGTGCGATGGCTGCGTCAGCTCTGATTTCATTTCATTATTTTGGCGTAAAACGAAGACGTCAAAAGGGTTGTTTTTGCGACGATCAGAAGTGAAAATAACACACAACACAGCGGATGCCAGCAAAAATACTTTATGCAATAGTTTTGCTGCCAAACATTACAAACGCTGCACATTCTTCCCCTCATCTGCGCGAACAACAGAACTAACCCGTCTAGTGTGTCTTCTGTAGACTACAGATAAGTGTTAATCATCAGGTTCAATCTCTTCTGTCCTTTCTTTGGATTTGTTCAAAGCTTTCTCCAGTTCTTCCATCACAGACAGGCGTCCCTCGTATTTGTTGGTTTGGACAGAGCGGAGTTTCTCCTGATAGTCCTCCGGCAGGCCGTTCTGCTCGGCGCCCATCACAATAACCTGAGACACAGAACACTTCATTTCTACTGACATCTCCAAGATACTTCTGAGAGAGCACACCCTCTGCTGGAACCTAGGCATGCTCTGACACATAAGAACTGTCCAACCTGGTCTCATAGAAATATGTGTTTGTGCAACTCCGTACACGTTTCACCCCCGTTTCAGTCCACTGAGCGGCGCTAAAACACAGGTTCAATACGTGAACCCCGGCACGTTTTTATTACGCTGATATAGTTATGTATCGCGGCGGTTCAGAAGTGAAATATATGTGAACTGTTGCTAAACGTTAGTGCTCTATCAGATTGGAAATACGCACCAAATCAAGCCCAAACCGACCGATAGTGTTAACAAAACCGATATAAAACACATTTGTTGATGCGTCCGTGTCGTTTTGTGGAAGCGTAGTTACACGGGATTGAACATCTCTGTACTCCGAACAAACCTAACTGAAAACACAGCGATATGAAGCCGGATGTGTGTGACGATAACCTTCAAAAGCATCCGTTTTCAAGTCGTAACGTGATATTCTTCAAGTAATTGTGTGAAAAAACACTTCTGTAAATTTGTGAGTAAAAGGTGTTGATTTCTTTTGTAAACTGCGGTGATAAACCTGTTCGATTCGAGTCCCTCTGACCTTTTTAAGTCTGTTTTATCTATTTGTTTATCAAAATCTATTTTTAAAAACTTTTTGTATTAATTGAAATGTCTCCTTTTAATAATGTTTAAAAACAAGGCATACATTTAATCTTTATATTAGAAATTATCTTTGTTTCCGTTGAAGCCACCTATTTTGTCGTGCCCCTCATGGCCTTCGGTGAAAGTTTACTTGGGATTTGAATAATTATATGAGAAAAAAAATCCATACATTTTGCCATTCTCACAAATATCTATCTGTGCTTTTTTTTGCTGTTAATGATTCACGATTTGTCATTAAAATCATGTTATTGAGTTCCGTACCTCAGTAACCCCTCAACCCCGTTACACGAATAATTCTCCCCACATAAAAATACTGAACTGATCCTTATGTGACATCCTTAACAGGAAGTGACATCATATAAGCCTTCTGAACCGCACTGTGAGCAGATAAAGGGAACTTCCCGCCTTCTTAATTTTGTGATATTGTGGTTGTCAAGCTTAACAACTCAACCCCGTTACATCAAATAAAAGAGAGAAAACGATTACTTGAACTAAAACTCCAAGTTATGTGAAAGCTTTAATGTTTTATTTTGAAGATCTATTCAGTTCTATTCAGTCAGTTTAGAATCTAATGTATACTATGTTATTGTTGTTTTTCCTGCGGTCGGATTACTAAAACTTTGAAACGGTATACTTAAACTACTAAACAGTTTAAGTTCAGTTGCAATTTTTATCTGTTGTCTTTCTTCTTTACAGAATAAAATACATTTTTATAGAAAATCTTACAGTGAATAATAGTAAAAAATAAATTTGTCCCTCGACCCCTATCATCTTCAACCCCGTCACACCTACATTTTTATCACAATTTTTTTTTATGTTTCTGAAAATTAATTTAATGTTTGTTGATCTCAGTCTGTAACGTTCAGAGCAATCATAAGAGCACAGATTTTGGTTAAAATTCTACTTTGATCAAAACTCACGAGGTTGCTGTCACAAAAAGTTCAGTTTCAAGCCTTAGTTTAGCAAAAGTGTAAGATATTATGTAAAACATGTAATATGTGTTTTTGCAAATACTGAATTGGTGAGAGGAAGATCTAATTAATGGGAAAATGTTGATTTCATTATGAATACATTTTAGAAACATGTTCAGAGAGCTCCCATAGTGTCCATAACGGGGTTGAAGACTTAACAGTGCCAAAAACACCAATAATACTGTGGGATTTGATGCCTGAGGTGGGAAAATGTGGTTTTCTTGAAGTTAAGTATGTCATTAATGTTGTGGGATGTTCAAAAAAAGTCATTTTGGTAAAAAAAAATCGTGAATGTACTTGTTGGTACATATTTCTTGTCTCACTAAAAATTGCACCCAGGTACGTTTATGCCATGAGACCACCTTTAATTTACAGAGACAGGAAGGTCGGGGAAAAATCTGATTTTTTTTATATATATATATATATATATATATATATATATATATATATATATATATATATATATATATATATATATATATATATATTAAAAGCTTCAAACATAAAAAAGTAAAAAAAAAAAATTAAAGGTATCTAATATTTTGATACTTAAATCTAAATATTCTAAATATTTAAGAATATAAAAGTTTGTTGTCGTTTAAAAGTGCTCTTATATTATGATTGTGTATTAAGTGACATTAAAATGGACATAAAATGGTCGTAAAAATTACAATAAATTAATTTCAATTATTACTGGGGCAACATTGCACAACAAATAATATCTATACAGTCCTAAGTGTAAGATGTAGGTTATTCCAGTCAAGAACAGGAATATTCATCATGTAAAGTGAGCAGGATTTCTGCTGATGTTTACAATTTATTATTTATATTACATTTTTGGATTTTCAGTTTTTTTGTTAATAAATTGCTTATATTTGTCTTCTACAATGCAAAGTGCATAAATGTATAAATACAGATAAATGTATTAAGGATATCTTGGGTCCTGACACCATTTCTGTCGACTTGTTTACAAATTTTATTCCAGAGTTTAATAATTCAGTTTTACGCATTACAAAAAATTTTTACTGTATTTTTGGTTCTGCATTTCTGTCTAGTTTGTGAGTACAATTATCTAAACATCCTAAAATAATGTTAAATGAAGATAACGTCTTGTTTTTGTTGTTGTTGAGAAACTGAGCAAAATTAAATGAGTTTATGGTTAAAAAAAAAAAGAAGAGTAGAGTAAAAAATGGAGATTTTAAAAATTATGAAATTTTATTATCATAAATTTACATCACTTTGACTTAATATCTTATTATTATGACATTTTTGCATCTTTAATTGAGAATTGTCTAGAGACGAGACAAAAATACTGGAGAAGAACGGCACTGTGATCAGAAGATACAGTAAAAGTTATTGTATTTTCCAGTTAAGCTACTTTTGTGTGCGTAGAACGAATTTAAAGACGGACAGCAGTGAAGTATTTTTACTTTACTCCAGTAAATTTAAAAGGGACAGTATCTGTAGCTCTGTTTTTCTTTTTTGTTCTCAAGTAAATCTTCGAATGAGTTTTTCTTGAGTAAAAGTAAGAAAGTAGTACATTTTGTAATGTAATTAATTATTCGATGATATTTAATATGAAACGTAGCGCAGTAAAAAGTGCAAAAATTAAGCTAAGTAAAGGAAAAACAATTAAATTAAAATTTTACTTTACTAACATTAAGGAACATGTTCCCTTTATTTCTTACATTTTCTTATATTAGCCAAACCCTGTAATCGCCCTCATTTTTCATCATAACAAAGTGTTGCGGTGTCGCAAAACTAAATCTGACACGCTTTACAGTAAAAATAGTTTAATGTGCACGTGACGAGAGCTATATGTTTGCATGTGAATGTTTTGGACAGTATAGAGCTTCATAAGCACATGCGGCGCTGCTAAAGGTGGCAGTTTAAAAGGATAAATATGTATTGTGTGATGATAAATTATAGCGCATATTCCGGATGCTTCGCTTTGATGTGTTTTTGTTGTATCACTGACCCGGTTGCTGGCGGGCTCTATTGTCTCGTACAAAGCTGACCGGAGCAAACGCCAGAAAAAACACCACAACATTGTCCTTTCGCCAGCGGCATGAATAACAAACTCACTCTGTTTTGAAGAATGATATCAGATTGCTGTGTTTAGAGAGGCGTGCGTTTCTGCTCTTCTTGATGCAGTTTGACACAAATCTAAATTTCCTCCTAATTCAGAAACGTTCATACAGTAAGTGAATCAGTGGATCCAGTTCAAAGAATCAGTCTGAATGATTCGTTCACAAATCAAAGTCGAGTTATTAACCCACTGGAAGAAATAATTATTAATGAATTACTATTTAATTTTCAGTCTGTTCCTCATAAAATCATAGAATCATCTTATGAAACTGCTTTTGTCTTCTTTTCTATTTTCAGTAATAGACTAGCGTTATACTTTATTATTATATTAAGCCCTGTAATATATTATTTTCTAGAATTTTTGAGTTTAAAAAAAAAAAGTTCTAGTTATACCAAGCTCTAAAATATATATTATTTGCTAAAAAAGTCTTAAAACTACAATAATTAATATTTTTTAAATGCATAAAAATGCACACAGAATTATAAGTTTCAATTTTAATTTTCATTTGCTCAAAATTCTTTAAAAAATACAGCTCTGAAATATATTTTATTTAAAAATATTTAAAAAAATAAGTAGAATATATTTTTATAACGCATATACATTTCTATACATGCATATTAATTTTTCTTGGTCTAGATATCACACTCATTAGCCTGTACTTCCTTATTTATACCAGACTAGGTTGAATTAAAATAAGATATATTTGAATTTAAAATAATGAAATTTTAATCAGTTACAGAGAAGATATGTGTAATTGAAGTACTTAAGGAGTTAGTTAAGAAAGTTACAGAGTGGGTTAAGTCAGAATATTTTCACACACACACACACACACACACACACACACACACACACACACACACACACAATTCAACTGCCTACTTTCCCAAGCTGATCTAAAGTATGAGACACCAGAGTTAATACGCGGTCTGCGCTTTTTGCTAGAAATTTAGAAAAAATAATTTCAAACGTAATCAGTTACCTTCCTTTAATAAAGTAACTGAAACGGTAGTTGCACTACTTAACTAACTTAACTTGCAATCAGCCCAATATGTCATACCCACATCAACAGTGATGAGCTGCTACTAAATATAATGTAGAAACCTTGCTTTGTGTGAAGTGCTGCACCAATAAACTTGAACTGAATTGAAAAGTATTGCGAAGCGCTGTCATTAAATCTGAAAGTCATTGTTTCTCAAAAGAAAGAGTCGAATCCGAATCACTGAATCGAGTCGTTTTTTAACATTAGTAGAAACATTAGTATTTTGCCCGAGCGCTTGTTGGTCTGAATGAAAATGCAGATTCGTTCTTCACCACTAGGTGTCACTATTTTTTAGGAGCAATCAAATTTTTGGAGCCTCACAAACACTGCTTCATCAGACATTACATGCTTGAGGAGATGAAAACGAAAAATGAAAGTGAATCGGTGAGCAAATAATGAATATTATAAGACAATGAAGGTGCTTTTTGGTCTTGCATGAATGTCATAAAATAGCCGTTTAGGGGATGCTGGTTTATGCTGGTCCTTTGCTGGTCTTAAGATGGTCAGCCTAAACCAGCATCCCAGCTTCAAAACGTCCCTAACCAGCATATACTGTTTTTTTGCCTCCCGTTGCTCATAGGGGCTCTTTCTAAAGACTGTACCTGTAGATACTGCGGCGAAGGTGGTGCATAAACGCAGCTGTTCATGATGTACGTCCGACAGCTCAGGTCCTGTCCGCTGGTGGAGACGTTGACCTCCACTGGACTGTAGGTGCCCATTTTCACGTTCTCCTGCCTGCAGAGGAACGTCCAGCACACATGAGGAGCTTTCTGACGAGATCTCGGACTAAAACATATACTGGTAAATATTTAACCTCTATTTGCTAGCGCTCTCAAGCGATCATGATGAGTCCGATTCAAAATAACAATTTTTGTTTACATAATATATGCGTGTGCACTGCGCGTATCTATCGTTCATGTATTTATTTAAGAAAATGTTCATATTTCTATATTAAATATTTGATATAAATTATACATAATAAATATACACAGTGCACACACGTATGTTACATAAAGGAAAACATTTATTTTATATTATAATGTTCCTTATCTAAACTTGAATTATTCACAAACGCTTTAGGATATGGACCTAATGTTGGACGTCCTGTGAGATTTTATTTAGTGCATTATAGAATTCAAATAATAATTTTAATTTTCTGTCACAAATGTCTAAATTTCACTGTCAGTATTGCTTCCATTTTTGAAAACTCTTTCCAATTATATGTATTTTGTCTAGATTATCAAAAATAAAATATGCTAAAAGGCTATAATTTGTGTACAATTAAAGCCTAAAGTAGGTCTGAATAAGTTATATTTCAAGATTGAGATTTTAAAAACTGATCGATCTTCCTGTGAAATTTTTCCAATTTATACCACAAAAAGCCACTCTTTTCATAGAATTTTCTTTATGCATTTTTCTGTCACAAATGTCTAGAAAATGGATGATGAATGGACGGACAGATGCATAATTAGATGAATACAAATATGGATGATAGATATAGTTATACACTCAAGCTAGATAGACCAAGATTATAATAACATTTTGATTCTGAAAGACCTTAATACGTTTTGTAATTTGATACTTGACTCCGCCCACTAAGGGGAGGAGACTGCTAAAACATTTTAAAGTGCCATTTCCATTATAATGCAAAAAAGGTTCATACAGCATGAAAAATCCCAAGCTTTTAATTACTCTTATATTGTCTTTGTTCATATCTAAGAGTGCCGTTTGGGGTCTACCTGTCGAGGGACTCCAGGTCTGACATGTTCATCCTCCACACGACGCCCCAGACCTCGTCCCCGGGGCTGTGTTCGATGGTGGCGACCCCTCCGTGCCAGCGCTGACTCGCCAGTCCTTTATGATTCCCGAAAGCCAGTTTATAATCCTGCAGAGGAGCACCAGACGGACACCGGAGTAGACAGACGCCTTCAACATGATCACCGTTTATTTGCTACGGTTACGAAAACGGTAATAAACCATGACATGAACTACTGGGAGAACCAATGTGTGTATTTGGTTGCCTCAAAATATGTTTATTTTTATGCCAAAAGTTACCATATTAGGTGAAGGTCGTGTTCCATGAAGATATTTTGTGCATTTCCTACCACCAATATATCAAAACGTCATTTTCGATCAGTAATATGTATAGAAATACATTTGGACGACTTTAAAGGGCGGTTTTCTCAATATTTCGAAGTCTTGGAGATCTTGTGTTGGTGAGTCGTTTGGACATGTTTGTGTTTCATTTAGTTTACATCTGACAGAGTACACTCGCTTTCTGTCCGTACGTTCATTCTGCGCAATATTTTATAAACGACGCCCCAGATTCCAGACTCTCAAAAATATTGTCCTGTCCTATCAAACTGTATATCAATGGAACGCTTCATTATTCAGGGGTTTTTTAAATTACTCTTATGACTGGTTTTGTGGTTCGTGGTCATGCTGATAGCGTCAGATAGCTTTGATATGAAGGTATGTAATTAATTAGTACACAACTAGACGAAATGCTTCATTTTGTTCAGTCTGTGGTACGAAAAAGGTTCAAAGGCATTTAAAGAAAAGACATTGAAGCGAACGTGGTCAGGTGGAAGCGTCTGAATAGTTTTGGTTTGACTGCACATGGATAAATGAATAGATGGAGAAGTGGTTAAAATTATAGATGGAAAAACGGTTGGACGGATAAAAGACGGGCGGTGTGATTACTGGATGGATAGACTGAAAAAAAGAGTGCTAGAGTGTCATTGATAGATAGAAAAAAACAATAAAAAGATGGATGATAGGTGTTATATTGTAGATAAATGAATGGATAGATGGACAGATGTTCTAGATGGATAGACAGAGAGAGAGAGAGAGAGAGATAGATGATAGAGAGAGAGACAGGATAGAATGGTGGAAGAATAAAACATAGATAGATGTTCTAGAATGGTAGAAGAACAGAACAATAGATATAGATAGAGAGAGAGAGAGAATGATAGAGAGGCAGATAGATAGGATAGAATGGAAGAAGAATAAAACAGAACGATAGAGATAGATAGAGAGAGAGACAGATAGGATAGAATGGTAGAAGAATAGTACATTGAACAATAGACAGATAGAGAGAACGACTGATAGATAGAGAGAGAGAGATAGACACCTTGAGCTTGGCGACGCAGTAGACGGTGGCTGAGGGGTTCTTCAGCTGCAGTCTCTCCTTCAGAAGGTTGCTGCCGTAAGCGAAGTACAGGAAGGTGGATCCATTCGACCGGTCACTGCTGTCCATCACTTCAGAGGGCAGAGGGACCAGGAGGATGAGGACGAGGGCGAGGAAGAGGAGGGACAGGGTGAGGAAATGGAAGAGGGACAGTTTTGCGTTGAATCAGCTCAGCAGGGCTCAGAGCGAATGAGATGGAAAACACCTCTGTTACTGCAGCTCCTTTCTCATGCTAATCTATTGTGTGTCAAAGCCTGCATTCATCTGACCCTGACCACCATCAGCAAGAACTTTCCCAGCTGTCCCTCTAGTGGCCGCAGCACAGAAGACCGCGAGCACTTCACACAGTTTTCCAGTGCATTAAAATGATGATGTTGTGGGTAATAAACACTTTCATTTTCTTATAGTGTGCACTATTTTTACTTTATTCATTCCACGACTTCCAAACAGCTCCTTCAACAATTAATTTTGTCAAACTCCTCCAGTGATTGGTCGATTTCATTTAAAGCAGATTTCATCGCTCGAAAAGTTTCACCTAGTGGTGAAGAACGAATCTGCATTTTCATTCAGACCAACAGCGAAACGAAAAAGTGGGCGGCAATATGCTAATGATTCATTCTGACGTCAAACATGATATGGCTTTTTAAAAACGACTCGTTTCAAAGATTCAGAGTCGACTCTTTGTTTTGAGAAACAATAACTTTATATACGGTGCACTTTCAGATTTAAAACTTTTCAGGATGTTTTTATTCAATTACGGCTGTTACACTCTGCATTAAAGTTAATTTGCAAAAATACATATTGGGGCAGTTTAAGACAATTTATATATATATATATATATATATATATATATATATATATATATATATATATATATATATATATATTATTATTTTTTTTTTTTTTTTACATTTATCATCTGCTTGATTTTTACTGTATATTTCTGTCACATGCAGATCTGCTCTATTATTAAATGTAATGCAGAACCTAATTTCCTTCAAATCTGCTTTGCAATGATCTGCATTGTGAAAAGCTCTATAGAAATATTTTAATTGAATACTTGCACTCTAAGGATTTCGAACAAAAAAAGCTGTTTGATGTAAATGCACATCTATAAAATTTCAAGTGTTAAATATTATTCAATTAAAAAAATTGACAATTAAAAAGTGACAGTTGTCAATAATTCACATTTGTACAATTCACATACCAATAGTTTTGTCATATTTTAAGCTCCATATAATGATGATGTGAAATGCGTTTGAATAAAGAAAGTGACTTAAGGCCAGTTGCACAAAAATAGTCACTATGTAAAGACTGTAAAACTACTTTGACTAACTAGCAGTTAACCGAGTCGTAATCAAATTAGACCAATCTATGTTTTTGGATAAAAAACAATAGATGACTCATGTTTAAGACTAGTCTAAGCAGTGCATGCATCTAGCCAATGACTGAAATAATTCTAAAAAGCTAAAAGCACCGCATGAGCAAGATTTTTACTGCATTTTAGCTGATTACACAAGTAATATACAAAAATAATCTCAAATAATAAAACAACGTGATTGATGCATACACTTGGGTATAAGAGAACTGATTTTATTTTTTAGGATGTAGATTTGTCGTCTCAAGATTCTCACTCATTCATTGACAAGAAAAGTGACCGTATATATCATTCATTATGCTGCATTATTCATTCTTTTTGCTTACTCGTTATTTTTTTTTCAACTGGCACGTTTTTATTCCTTTTGAACTGATTCATCATCAGCCACATTGATCCGATCTCATTTTAGTGGAAAAAAATGCATTTGCATTATGATCGAATGAATGAAGGAATCAGGAATTTATATAGGACTTTATTGTATATTGTTGTAAGTTATGTGTGTGCTTTTAATTATACTAAAAACACAGTGTTCAATCAAAAACTGAGATTTTTTTTTACAGCACAGACGTTTATGAACAGTCAATTTAATCAGATAACTAAAAAAACCTGAATCTAATATTTGGTACATCCCAAACTGTACAAAAGTTATTAAGACTTTTTCAGAACGTTTTAGTCCATTACTTTCACCAGCATGTTCAGGAAAATCCTCCCAGTTCAAAACGTGCAGAACACGACATGTGAGGGTTAAATGATGAAAACTGACAGTGACCGAGAAAAGGCTTTTTTTCTGATGAGATGTGACGGGTTTGAGACTCACCTGCTGAACTCGTGAGGATGAATCCAGCGGAGAGCAGCGTGAGGCTGGTGAAGAAGCCCAGGAAGGAGAACATGTTTGTTTCAGGGTTCGTCTGGTTCTGTGTGGACAGAGAGACACAGAGCTGAGGGAGGGTCCCGAGACGCCCTTTAAATCTCATCAGACCCCCGAGGGGTCAAACGCATTTGAGGAAGTGTGAATGTGTTAAAGGGGACCTATTGTGCCCCTTTTCACAAGATGTAAAACAATTCTCTGATGTCCCTAGAGCGTGCATGTGAAGTTTTTACTCAAATTACCTTACAGATCATTTTTTAGATCCTGTTAAAATTGCCACTTTTAGGGTATGAGCCAAAACGCCCCTTTAATGCAAATTATTTTTACAGAAAACACTCAGTTTAAAAGTCCCTTGTCTCATTGTACTGTGCATAAAAATGCATTTTAAAATGACACAGATTGGAGCACGGCACGATAAAAATAACTGCATTGCATGCTATTTTAAACGTTATGAGCTATTATTGGTTTTCAAAATAAATGAATGGGTGGATTTTTACCATTACCGGCTGGTTGTTTTCACACACTGTATTTGCATAATAGGTCCCTTTTCATTTCACCTATTCACACGTCTCCAAACGTGAGCCTGGAGCACTGAAGCAGTCAAATTAAGTAAAGATATATATCAAAAATTCATATGCATTGCTAAATACTTGATTTTCACCACAGATTCTCTAATAGAGAATAATAGGCCTTATTAGACTTCTTTGGCATCTTAAACAGTGACTCAAAAAACCTCACTGTAAACATCAGGTCGTTTCTGAAGTTTATGATTAAACTGTAAAAATATACAAAATACAATTACTAAATATGAAGTCGGCATAACAAACTAAGAAAGTATGCATCATAACAGTTATAACAAATAGCATTCTTATATGTATTTCACAATATGTTCAGCATTGCGTACTCAAAAGAATTTGCGTCTAACAGAAGCAAGGAAACATGAGCCTTCAACTTCCTGCTTCCTGACTAACAGGGGGTCTTTTCAAAATTAAAGTCCTCACTTGACGTATACAAAGTTGTAATACAATGAAACATCTAAATTAGCTTTGGATTTTAGGAATCCAAAATCTATAACTTGTCATCAGGTGACAGAAGTGACAGGATAAGTTGATTCTTTTAAATCTGCTCTTTTGTCTTGCCACTTTTGTCTGGATTGCAAAGTACTAAGGTATTCTTTTTTCCATCTTTTCCAGAAGATGTCTGCCATCCTTTGTACTTGTTTCCATTCTTCCTTAAGCAACTCATTGTTCTCAAAGTCTCCAGATGGGGGGGAGGTTGCATCTGTCTTTTATTTCAAAAGAGTTGAAAATAAAGGGGAATTCTGGGTGAGAGGACACTGGGATTAAAGGTCGTGAATTCAACACTGCAGTAACTTCCACCATCAATGTCGTCAAGACTTTGTGTTTAAGGTGGAAAGATTTTTTTATTTAGTAGCATGCAGTCGAGCATGCGCCGACCAATCCGTCATTTGCTCACAGTGACAATGAGATTCATGAGGTGCGTTGAATTTACAGTTGCAATGTTTTTCCTTCAGATATTTCTAAACGTCCTCTGAACTGATGCTTGATTCGTCCGTTTGGTGTTCTCGAGAAGCTCCAACATAATTTGAACCGCAATCTAAATGTAATTGTTTAGCCGGCCCTCTGATGGCAAAAAATCTCCTTAAGGCATCGATGAAACTACTAGAGCTCATTGCTTCGATTACTTCGATGTGGACAGCTCGTGCACATGCATGAAAATGTAACTTCCCACCTCTTGTAGTTAGCTTGACCTCCTCTGGTCTTGCGGGCAGTCACTTCCTATGGTCTGAAATCATCAAAACCCCACATAAGTAAAAGCAGGAGCTACAGTCAGCCGTTTAGACATCTGCTGATGTTCCCACGCATCTTCCTACAGGTTACGCACCTCCTACTAGACAAAATCAAGTGGCTCTGACAGTAACTACTGTAAAGTGCCTGCCCTGATGTTTCACAGCCTCATGATAATGTTGTATGATCAGTGCCGCTACATAATGTGAACCTGGGATAATAACAAGGTTGACTTCACAAGGTTCCAGACCTGACCTGGTAATAGGGCCCCCTACTTGAAATAAGCCATTGCTGTCAAGGACAGGAAAGAGTTTCCTCAACGCACCCCAAAAACACCTGTGGCATATTTCAGATTATGAGGCTAAATCCAAATGCTCAAATTGTGATTCAGACTGAAGCCAAGAAGCATTGGGCAATAACTGTGGGCCTGTGAGCCATGAAGAGTGCTGCTGGTACAGATCTGGATCCATGGTCTTCTGGGTTATGTACAGTGGGAACATACTTCCATTGCGTGGATGAACTGGATCTATGGATTCTTTGGATTCTGTTGTTCACGTAGATGCAGAACAGAAGAATGGATGTGCATTGGTATGTTCTCCGGCAAGGGGGAATGCCAGGCCTCACCTTGTTTGATTAGTTCCCTCAACAGCAGCCTTCCTTGTATAGCAACAGTCGCAAGGAATCCAAGTGGGTCATACAAACCATTAACGGTAGATAAAACCCCTCTCCGAATGAAAGGCTTGTCATCCTCTGAAACATGAAACATGAGTCTGTTCCAACTTTCCATGATACACCGAGACAACGTAGCATAGGAAGGCTATTAGAGAACAGTTGCAGATCTTTAATGCCCTCTGCACAATCTTCCAAAGGAAAGGCTTCAATCATGTTTGGACAGTTGGATATAATCTTTATAATTAGATAATAATTAGATGATCTCAGGTCTTGCCGAAACTATCTTCATGTTCTTTAGCTGCTCTCCGAAAGCCATAGATAGCCACTGCTGGTCATGGGCTATTCCTGAAAACATACATACGCATTCTATGATCCACAATTTTGCTGTCAAGGTCATTATTGTTAAGGAAGCTAAGATAATGCCTATGGTCCTCCCTAACCAGAAAACAATGGAACATGTGCTGTATATCAGCAGTAATAGCCACTGGCTCTTTACAGCCGATCTTATCAGGACACCTACCAGACTCTTATTCGAATATGAGAAGAGGGCCTGTGAGAAGTACATTGTTCAGTGAAACCCCTTGTGAGGTGCACTTGATTCAAAGACAACTCGAATTTGGTGATGTTTAGTGTGATATACCTCAAACAGTGGCAAGTACCTAATTTCCTGTCCTTGCTGAAGAAGTGGGGCAATCTCTGCATGCTCATTTTTTTAGCGTTCATAACACCATGAAAAGTGCTTTCATTTGAGGTCACTTGTTCAAAGTGTGTCTCAGCATGCAAAAGACATTTGAATGCATACATAGTCTTTGTTGTTGGGTAGACTTTGTCTAGGCTGTTGCAACTGTCCTGGAAAAAACTCATGATTCAGAGAAATCTAGTGTCTTCCACAGATGGAGCAACCTTATGATCATTTGTGGTGTAGGAGAAAACTGAATGACAAGTGCCTTCGCCCTCAGAAATGAACAGAATGAACTCCTCATGTGTGGTTCCTAAAGGTTTTTGGGTGTTCCTAAGGGGTTGTTATTCCTGTGTTATCCATCTCAAGTGGCTATGATGGAATGCTACATCAGGAGTTGGAATTTCTTTGTAATTACTTGCAATCTGAGAGGTAGACTTATCTTTCCATCAATGGGCTCCACAATGAAATCAGAAGTTCTTCCTCCTGCTGTCTCTAGAAGCCCTGTGCATGTCCTCAGTCTGTAGGGCAATGGACTTGTTTTGATGTCAAAGAAACATTTTCTCACCAAGGAGCGATTGCTTAGCACATCTGGGATAGCATACATTTTCTTTACTTTCTCTTTGTGCTCTTTCAAGAACTGCATCCTATCTACCCTCTACATCTTCTTAAACGATGCAGATCTCCATGTATAGGGCAGATTATTCAGAATGAGATCTATTCATCTTGTGTATTAGTTGGAGTTTTACTTGAGTTTTGTGAACAGATATTGGCATTTGCCTTTGTCCCTCAAATCTTTCTCGTTTCCCATATCTTGCATGAAGGAATGCACAGAAACTTGGATCTGTCTGTGCTTTCACTTCTGAACATATGAAATTGCAATCCCTGCACACACAACATTCAAAATACACATTAACTGAAATCCCTGCACACAAACATTCAAAATACACAAACCCGATGCGGGGTACCGAAAGGTGGGACATTCCTGTAGCTTCTGCTTTTGCCTTAAAAACAGCTATGCCAGGACTTGAGTGACGACTCGATCCCCTCGAAGAACGACTGGAAGCTTTAGAAGAGCCCTTAAGATCTGCTGAGACCTTCTGCCATGTTTATGTGAGGCCTAATTGTATGCAGGAAAATTAGATTGATATATTAGAGTCCCTGTAATGTCTAAATCATGATTCCACACAATTCCTGAGCATCCTTCTCAATCTCTTCACTGTACTGGCCTTATTAGACTTCTCTGGCTTCTTAACTACCTAGTGAGTTAAACATTGACGCAAAAAAACCTCGCTGGAGACATCAGGTCGTTTCTGAAGTTTATGATTCAACTGCAAAACTGTAAAAATATACAAAACACAATTACTAAATATAAAGTTGGAAAAACAAACTAAGAAAATATACATCATAACAGTTATATCAGATAACATTTTTATATGTATTACACAATATATTCAACATTGTGTACTCAAAGAAAGAAGCAAAGAAAGATGATATTTTAGAATGAGCCTTATTGAGTGAAAATAATTTCCGTTCCACATAATACTTGAGTAGACGTATACAAAATTTGAAATACAATGAAAAATATAAATTAGTTTTGCACACCTATCCTAACAAAATGTACATCACAGCTTAATTTCAAAATAATTTCCCCTAACTGGTTTTGTGGTCCAGAGTCAGTAATTTAATAGGAAATAAAATGCACAAAATACAAGAAAAATACTAAAACTAAAAATGTAGTGTTTAGTTAAGTTACTTGTAATTAACTGTGAAATGCACTATTTCTGAGTGAAAAAGATTTCCACACCAAACTTGTGTTTCTACACTCAATGTGTCATACATTAAAAACTAATGTTGTTCATTCTTTCTGTTCTCATTCATTGTAAAAAAAAAAACAAAACAATAGTTGTTTCAACTTAAAATAGCATGTTACTTAATGCTAATGTAAATGACACCTAAAATATTTTAGTTGACTCAACAAAAAATGTTTAGGTGGCGGGATGTTATTTCAAGTTGACATATAAACATTGTTTTTTTACAGTGTACTTTTGTTTGGACAAGTTCATATTTGCGCAAACGTCTGTATTTTATCATGCACATGTGAGATGCAATGCCAATAGATGGCACTGTTAAACAGATCTAATATACTTAATGAACATTTACCAGACTATAAACAACATCTGACCAGATTTGCATGGATTTTAAGCTTTAATTCTCTTCTTTAGAATGCCTTTTGTGAACAGTTGCTCTGTTCTTGTGAATGAATATTTCATCTACCAGTGACTGAAAACACCAGGTTTGTGTAGGACTATCGAATATTTGACATCAAATCTGTGAAATGCATGCATATTTAATGCCTTAATAACTACTGTATAGCTAAGCCTGCCTACTCTTGTGGTTTCTGTGGTGAAGATCAGTCACGGGTAGTTTAGCACAGAGAGTTTAGTTTCCCACGAGTCATGAATCCAGCAATGCACCAACTTAATGACCATCACAGAAAGCTGCTTTTGTCCTAAATAGCCATTCAGGGTATATATGTGCTGACAGATTTACATCCAGTTTTGTTATACCTTAAAGAAACACTTTACCCCAAAAAACGGTGATAAACCGCTCTCTTTCTGACGGCACCCATTCACATCTATCATAGAAACACTGATGCAATGCTACTTTTCTCCAAATCTGATGACGAAACGAGCTCACCTGTATCTCAGATGGCCTCAGGGTGAGTGCACTTTCTGCAAATGATCGTTTTTGCCACAACTGTTCTTTTAATTGCGGTTGC